>NC_056740.1:99481721-99601721 GCF_019279795.1 Protopterus annectens
AATGGCAAGAACTCCCTCACAACTAATTTATATAGAGAGGCACAGCTCAGACCCCACTTGTAAAGCAGTACAAATAGTAAATCAACTTCAACAAATGAAGATAAATAACAACTTCATAGATGAATAGTATAACTTTAGTGGATAGTGGGACAGAGTTACACAGCATGGAAAAAGAAAGTGTCCAAAGGACAGAGAGATCAATGGATAGATATACAGTCCTGCAAGATTAAAGTGAGATTGTTATATCTGATATTTCTGAGGCGTAAGAATGTGACAATAATACATTGAATGCTTTGAAGAGTAACAGAGAGAGAGAGGGAGAGAGTGAGGAGAACAATATAGTTAACAGCGTAGTGTGGTATATGAGGGGAATATTGACAGTACAGCTATAGCTGACTATGTTGGTGCCTGTTGAAGCTCCCCATTCTGAAACCCCTCGACATTAAGTTGAGGAGCAAAATAAAAAATGTCTGCACTTCAATCAGGTGCTACTCTGTAGGAGATAAGGAAGGGTGCTGGGTCAATGCCATGCCCTTTTCTAACAAGGATACAAATAAGTTGTCTTCGTGGTAAGGGCACCAGTATGGGAATTGTGAGATGGGGACAAAAACTATCCACCACGGATTCTGCAAATGTACCATTATGGCACTTAAACTATTAAGGTGCTAGGAGGAGGAAGGGATATGGGAGTGCAAATTGGTTCAAATCGACAGGTATGGGGACTGTGGTATCTGTGTGTGTGTGTGTGTGTGTGTGTTTGTGTGTGACTGTTGGGGGAGGGGAATGCCAATGCCTAAACGATCAGTAATTTATAGCTATGATATACAATATACATTTCAGCAGTGATCTGCACGTCACACTAGTAACTGTGATTCAGAGAAATGCAAATTTGCTGATAGTGAGATCTTACTTCACTACAGTGAACATGTCTCTGAATTGCAAATTTGTTCATTGTGGGAGCAGATTCTTTTTTTGGCTCACACTAGGCTCTTTCATGTATCCACAGGAATGTGTTTAAGCTATTTAGCTTGAAAGCATCATACTTTAAAAATGAATGCACTTTTTCAAAAAGTAGTCTTTCTTTTACAGTGCTGCCATTCTTAATATGTTTAATTATCTCTTCTTATACAATTGTTTTCAATAAATTAGGTTGTTCTAAATTATATTCTTTAAAGACCATAGCAAAAGGATGTTCCGTTCTTCCTTTCAGTTTGATTCCCATATGTTCCTGAAGTCTTGATATAAATTTCATAGTAGTTTTATGTACATATACACAATTACTGGGAAACACAAGGGAATACATCACATTTTTACTATTACAAGTATATTTCTAATGCTGCAATTTGTTTCATAAAGCTATTCACACTTTTAATGACAGATTGAACAACTGCTACAGAGTAATTACCCCTGGGGCTAATAGTATAGAGCATAGTTGATAGTAGTCTGAAATAGCTGGCGAACAAATAGTTACTTTAATTCTTACCTCCTATTACACAGTGCTTTCTGCAACTTTTGTGCTACTATCATAATTTAACAAACGATTCCAATATTTCTTAAATAGCATAATTGGCTGTTCACCTAAGTCATTATAATATGAAACAAAATAAATATTTTGTCGAAAGACAACACTTGTCTCTTACCTACCAATCATGAGCATTTGTTGGTAGATTTTTCGTGGGATCTTCAAAAATATGTAACATACTCTATAATTACATTTCTAGCTGGAATGCTTAGTGCTTTATGAATGAGTGATTCAATGTCCGCTGTAGCACCGGTACAGAGTATGAAGATTCCAGCAAGTATTTCTAGAGCTATAGTTTATAGTTACTTACTTAACTATCTATTGTTGACCAGGTTAGTCTCGCTAGTGTAGTAGCCTCTTTTCAGGGAAGACCTGAAGTGGTGTATATACTGCAAGTAGCTCTACAGAAGGGTTTACTGGACGTTGTTGTATACAGGTATAGCAGTCTGGGGTATGGATCATGTAAATTAGTCATGTGCTCTGCACCACATGATCATAACAGTGAGCTAGAGTAATTCAAATGCAAGCAATACCATGCTATTTCATGCCATGTAGTGAAGACTGAATCCTGGATTCTGCATGCCTTGCATGGCGTGCAGGATTAGTGCACGAGCTCTAGCAGGCAATATGTCTGCCGTGAGATCCAGGAACAGCCTGCAGGGGCATGCACAAGTGCTCCTGCACTATTCCTACACGGACTAAGCCCCTGTCTGCAAATCACCCCATTTGCAGGAGAAATCCATGAAAATAAGGTGAATGTGCAATCCAGGATGCTTGAAACTGGCCGTGCGGGACTAGTGCAATCTGCAGAAATGTACTCAGTTAGTAACCGAGTACATTTCTGCAAAATCCAAAACGGAGCATTGACAGCTCCAAATAAAGGCTGCATATCAGTCAGGAAGCATGCCAATGACCAAGTATAAGGCCATTGGCATTGCAAACAGCCTAAAAAAAAAAAATCAACTTTTTTTTTTTTAGCCGATCTTGGCTGTTTAAGAGTAGGGCAGGGGCGAGCAAACGGGATGGGGGAGAATAATAAAATAAACCTAAAATAAGCATCCTAAGTAAAATCAGTATTCTGCCATGAAAGTCAATGGCAGGCAGAAGACAGCACGGCCAGTGAGCAGTGGTTGCTAAGGGGGGAGGCTCAGTGTGAGACATGTAAATATGCATTACCAGGCAATCCTATGCAAATGAGGGGAATGATAGTGAATCCCAGCATGCTAGTCAGGTCCCAACAGTGTAAGAGTAGAAATAACTTGGTGCAAGCCCAGGAGATAGCTGACATCATGGGGGGGGGGGGGTGTCAAGCATACTGTAAGTGGACTGGAGCTCTGTGGCTCAGGTTTGCTCCTAGCTAAGCACAGCTAAGCAAAGGGGTATGTCTGAGTCTGCCTAGCTCTCTTTAGATTGCCTAAGTGGGTGTGTGCGCTACGTACCGGTTTTTAAAGGTTTAAAAAAAAAGTTAAATCAGGAAATAGCAGCTCTGTGCACATTTGAGCACTGTGTTTGCACGGCGCACCCTCGGGCTTAAACAGGAAGGCAATGGGAAGGGAAAACAGCAGTAGGAAGGTAATCTAGGAGAACTAGCATAGCTGGCAGGTGAAATGTATCAAAATCAGCCAATTACACAGGCAGCAGACCATCCCAGCCTAGAACACTACTATAAACTATGCAAACACCTTCCCTTCTGGTTTTTCCCACACTCTACTCCACCGATATATATAAGTGGGGAACTTTTAACAATCAAAACAACAAAATGATAGGGGCTGCAATAGCTATCATACAACAACTTGTGGAAGAGGCTGAGGGTGGTGAGGATGTGAATACTGTCAACCAACCCACAATGAGGAGATGGAGAATAGTGTACAGACCCAGGGTAACCTACCAAGGGCTACATGAGCTGGAGATAGTGGAGTACTATAAGGCGGACAGGGACCTCCTACAGCAAATTGTTGAGCTGTGCCGGCCATGCCTGACTCATAGAACTAAAAGAGGGGAACCGATCCCATTGGATACCAAGGTATGTGTAGGCCTAAGAATACTAGCTACAGGTACCTTCCAAAGGCCAACTGGGGATATGACGGGGATCTCACAGGCAACAGCATCCAGGGTACTACACCAGTTCCTGGATGCCATGTCAGCACATGTCGGTAAGCACGTATATTTCCCTAACACCAATGAGGCGTTGACCAGCAATATGCAACTGTTCCACCTAGTAACAGAATACCCTGAATATTGAGGCAATGTTACAATTGCCTCTTGTACACAGACAATCCTCTCCTTCTCCCACAAAACACAAATACATGCGAGAGATGCAACTATACGGCCAAACTGGAGGCTGAGCTCTCTCAACATAGGACTGGCAAGACCAGACAGGAGGAGAAGGTAACCAGACACAATACATACCCAGTCACACATAGTACCATCACAACTTCAAATCATACACATAATCACACAAAGACATACTCGGAGGCTCTGATCAAAAATCTACCAAAACAGCAGAGGCCACCAAAGCAGACACCCAAACAACTACCACCTCAGGACCCAACACATGCAACACATAGACCACACAGTCAGAGTGTCAAACAGTCACAGCCCTTAAGGCCAAACACAATGCCAGACACACTTGTCATTGGTGACTCCATAGTCAGACACACTGACGTCCCGCTCACCAGACTGAGTAAGGAGAAGGTCACAGTAAGCTGCCTGTCGGGCGCTAGAATCCGCCACATAACGCAAGCACTCAGGTCTCTCAACAGCAGGTACAAGTACGACTCAGTCATTGTCCATGCTGGTATAAACGACCTGAGATGTACCTCCTTGGACTACATGAAAAGGGACATCGAGGAGCTCTCTGATTATGTAGCCCAGGCAGGTATGACCCTGACCTTGAGCAGTATCCTACCTTCACCTAGAATGATGCCACAATACAGTGTTAAGATGATCAGCTTTAATAATTGGCTTAAATTCTGGTATCATTCAAAGGGGATCCAATGTCTGTCTGCCTGGGATGACATGATGGACAAGCCACGCTGCTTCACAAGGGACGGCTTGCACCTGTCACCCCTGGGATTCCGGATATTGGCAAAGGCTCTTGCCACCCCCATAGTGCCTTTTTTAGGCAAGGCTCAAATTCTAAACCTACCACCCTAGAACACCAAAAAGGAAAAATCTAAGGGTAATGCTGCTAAATGCCAGAAGTCTCAATCTCAAGATGCACGCACTCGAGGCCCTTCTCAATATGGAGAACATCGATGTCTGTGCTGTGACAGAAACCTGGTTCAAGGCTCCTGAGAGCACCCCAGCACTAACAGGTTTCACCTCATATCATGCTCCGCCCCAAAATCCGGACAACACCAAGAAAGGAGGGGGGTGTCCATATTCATAAAGGACACCCACACCTCAAGGTTGGTGGCAACGCACGATGCATCGGAGACCATCCAGGTGCAATTAACCATAGGCAAGACTGCTCTGCAATTTGTAGCATGTTACAGGCCACCCTCTCAAACTCCGGAACCTCATATGGCCTTCCTGAAAACATTGGAGGGGATAAATGTATCTCCAAACACCATCATACTAGGTGACTTCAACTACCCTAATATAGATTGGGAACACTACTCAAGCCCAAACACTCTAACCCAAAGATTCCTGGAGTTCATAAACTCAAATGCCATGGAACAACTAGTCACCATCCCTACAAGAGGAGAAAACATACTTGATCTCATCATTACGAACATGGGATCAAAATGTTCAACACCGGAAGTATACCCCTCACTGGTGAGATCAGATCATAATCTAATCTCGCTGGAGGTCCTCATCCCGCCCCCACCTGAAACAAAAAAGACCACAGTGAAAAACTTCTCAAAAGCTGACTTCACACTTTTAAAAACTAGTGTGGTCTCCTTTAAGGCCCCTGAGCCAGTGGTAAACATTACTCAAACCGCTGAATCACTTACAAATGCCTTCTACCAGCACCTACAGGACTGCATGGATCAGGCAATCCCAAACAAAACTAAGACTCTCTGTACCAAAGGCAAGCATCCAGTCTGGTGGACCCCAGCCATAAACAAGTTCTACAACAAAAGGAGGAAGCTACTACAAGATAGAGCAAAATCCTTGAAGGGTAAGACACCTTTGATCATCATAAGTAAAAAACTAAGAGCCCTCATAAAATCATCCAAGGCAAACTTTGAGAGAAAAATCACCAAGGACTCAAAAGACAATCATAAGGCCTTCTTTAGCTATGTTAGAAACCTAGGAGGAAACTCCCAGATATGCTCAGAATTAGTTCAAAATGATGTGAAAATTACTGAACCTACACACATTGCCAACATACTGGCTGACAGGTTCAGTGCAAACTTCTCCCCCCCCTCCCCCCCAAAAGGAGAGATATCTATACCAGAGGTTTGTAGCCCCCCAAACATCTCCAATGCCCAGGTGAGAGTTGCTCTCACTAAGGCAAAAAACACAGCATCCATGGGACCAGATGGTGTCCCCGGATGTGTGCTTCACAAACTCAACGAGGAATTAAACCCACAGTTAGGACAGCTGTTCAATCTTAGCCTCACCTCAGGATACGTACCCAAGGAGTGGCGCACGGCGACTGTGGTCCCACTTCATAAGGGCGGCGCCTCCACCGACCCTGGAAATTACCGCCCCATTAGCTTGACAAGCCTTATCTGCAAAGCCATGGAGAGGATCATAATGGAACTCATAAATAAAGACATAGGGAACGTGCAGACTTTGGATCAAACCCAGTTTGGCTTTGTCAAAGGCAGATCCTGCCTCTTAAACTTGGTTGACTTTTTCGAGACAGTCACCAAGGCCATTGATAAGGGAAAGGCAGTCCATACAGCCTATCTAGACCTGGCAAAGGCCTTCGACACAATACCCCACTTGGGTATCATCGAAAAACTCATCAGTTTGAAAGTAAACCCATACATCACAAGATGGGTTGCAAACTGGCTAAGTGACAGAACCCACAGGGTCAGAGTTGCTGGAGCCATGTCAGACTCAAAGCCTGTCACAAGTGATGTCCCACAGGGCTCAGTCCTGGGTCCACTCTTGTTCGGCATCTACTTTTCTGAAGTACAAGCAAACACAGGAGGGTTATGGCTGACAAAGTTTGCAGATGACTGCAAACTGGGAGCCATAGTCGAAAACACATCTGACACAGATATCCTTCAGAAGGGCCTCACAGAAACGGATAACTGGTGCCAGAGCCATGGCCTAAAGTTAAACGCCAAGAAATGCATAGTCATACCCTTCGGGAAAAACAAGGTTACCCCTAGCTACCATATAGGTGGAAATCCACTGAGCACAGAAGAAGTCATCAGGGATCTGGGGACCCAGGTTGACAGTTGCCTTTCATTTGACACTCATGTTGCTAAAGTAGTTAGGAAAACCTTCTATATTGCCCACCTGATCATGAAGAGATTCACATCCAGATCAAGGGAGGTCTTCGTCCCCCTATACTCATGACTCATTAGACCTATGATTGAGTACAATGCCCCGTTCAGAATGTATCTGACCCGACACCTGCTGCAGCTTGAAAGGCCCCAAAAGTTCCTCACCAAAAGGATAAAGGGTCTCAAAAATATGTCTTATGCTGCCCGACTGAAAGAACTCCAGCTCTATTCAGTCTCATACCGCTTGCTCAGAGGTGACCTGTGCCTGACATATAAGGTCATGTCAAACCCAGATTTGATGAATATGCTTCACCTCAAAAAATCTAGATCCCTCAGAACCACAAGGGCGGGAGACTTAAACCTTGACACAGTTATAAATAGAATGTGCTGGAGGGACAGATTCATCACCCAGAGACTCCCTATGCTGTGGAACAAAATCCCGGTACATGTGAGGCAGAGCACCTCGCTGGCCTTGTTCAAGAGAAATCTTGACCAATGGATGGGAGATTACAGATATATCCCAGGGATTACTTCAGTGTCACTGCTTGACAGAGGCACAGCAAAATAATAGGCATAGTTTTTACTCAAACTAAAGGGGTGGCGAAAGCCACATTACTCATAGTTTTTACTCAAACTAAAGGGGTGGTGAAAGCCACATTACTATGGGCTAGGCTTATAAATGCCCTTGGGCAGATAGCCTAGTATGAACCTATGAACCTATGAACCTGAGATAGTGGGTGCTATAGACTGCATGCACATATGCATCAAAGCACCACCCGGTGAGTGGAGTAGGGTCTACATCAACCGCAAGGGCTTCCCCTCCATCAACTGCCAGGTCATGTGCAATGCCCAGGGCATAATACTAAATGTGTATGCTGGCTGCCCTGGAAGCTATCACGATTCCCACATCTGGCATCTGATGCAGCTGTACCAGACATTTGCCAATGGGGACATCCCTCCCAGACACCTAGTGGGTGATGCTGGATATGCACTGGAGCCGTGGCTGATGACACCTATCAGAAATGCATACACACCCAAACAAGAACACCATAATGAGGCACACACACAGACCAGAATTATAGTAGAGCATATGTTTGGGATGCTCAAGTCACGGTTCTGGTGCCTGGACACATCCAGTGGAGCCTTGCAGTACTTACCTGCTACATGTACCCAAATTGTGATTGTTTGTGCCATGCTACACAATATGATTCTGCAGAAACAGCTGCAGCAGGAACAGCACAGGGCAGGGCCACACAGCCCCCCACCATTGCCAAGGCCTGGATAGGCACAGAGTGATTCGGAGGAGGAACAACCTGAGCCTACCCCAATAGGTCGGTGTAGAGAGCAATGCTTTTTAGGGTAGTCACACCCCCTATACTTCAAATGCTCTACTTTGGCAAGGCTGCTGATGTCATCCACCTAGAAATATACCTCTGAGAAGGTTGTAGCCCAGTAATCCCCATAGTGTATCCCATAACTGTGTACTGCTGTAGTGTGATATCATAGCTAGGTAGGAGTTTGAATCCCAGACTTGGCATTTTGTGTGTGTGTGTGTGTGTGTGTGTGTGTGTGTGTGTGTGTGTGTGTGTGTGTGTGTGTGTGTGTGTGTGTGTGTGTCTGTGTAGAGAGCAATGTTTTTTAGGGTAGTCACACTCCCTACAATTCAAATGCTCTACTTTGGAAAGGCTGCTGATGTCATCCACCTAGAAATACGCCACTGGTAAGGTTGTAGCCCAGTAATCTTTGTGGCACATCCCGTAACTGCGTACTGCTATAGTGTGATAACATAGTTAAGTAGGAGTTCTAATCCCAAACTTGGCAATTGCGTGTGTGTGTGTGTGTGTGTGTGTGTGTGTGTGTGTGTGTGTGTGTGTGTGTGTGTCCATAGAGAGCAATGTATTTTAGGTTAGTCACACTCAGTACAATTCATATGCCCTACTTTGGCAATCCTGCTGATGTCATTCAATGTGAAATACACCTTTAGGGAAGGAGTACCCCAGTAATCTCTGTGGTGCGTCCCATAACTGTGTAGTGCTGTAGTGTAATATACTAGTTAGGTAGGGGTTCTAATCCCAGATATGACAGGTGTGTGTGTCTGTGTCTGTGTTTGTCATTCATATCCTGTGTGGAGGTGGTTTGAGTGTGTAACAGTTTGACTCAATGTGGAGCGGGTTTTGCAAACTTCTTATATGGTGGGCCAAGTATATATCACAATGTCCACTGTACAGGGATAACATATGTGACATAGCCGAGAGGTTGGGGTGCAAATCCATAACCCTAGATGTGACATCAATGCTAGCTGAACAACATTAGCACCCCTTGCATTACCCAAGGAACACTCTCAACCCATGTCTCATACACACACACACACACACATACACTTGCCTAGGCAACAGCCACTATGTTGGTAGTACACTGCATATTGCCCACTGATAGTAACCATGGTGTGATTGCAGTGGGCTACAGAGGGCATGGCACTCTGTCCATCAGTACAATAAACATGTACATGCTGACAGTGCACCGCCCCCATGTTCCCCACTGGACACCTGCAGCACCTGTGGTGCCATCAGATGTGACCCACAAGGGACATACCATGCCTGAAACACAAGCCCTGTATGGACAGATGCTGCTGACACCAGGGAATACCGGTATCATGCTATCAATGTAGGTGCAGGGTCAACCTGCTATGCAGTAACAGTTCCTGCCACATGAAGCCAGGACTGACACATCTGATGATAACAGTCTGTGTACACAACATGGGCCAGACACCCCATGTACAGTTCCACATGTCACTGTACATACATGTGGAAGATGTGCACATTCCAGACACTGTCCATATCATGGACTAAGGAAAACATACATGTCAAGCAATGCAGAGCATTGGCCACACACAATAGTCACCCAGGTGACTGGATGGTGAATGCAATACCCACCTGTGTGGGCAACTCCAGACACTACACCCCTGAGCCACAATGCAGACCATTGTCATGTGGCCTGATGCCAAGGTATACCCATCACCTAGCCTTGTATAGCCATCTGGCACCATCAACCAGAACGCACCCATGAAGCAGTACACCCATGCATGTCAATACTGGCACCCGTGTCTGTGTGTGTGGTGTATGATGCATATGACCACATTCACACTCACTACAACCCCCATTGGCATACCGAAGCATGTTTTTATAAAACAACAAAAAAGCAAAGGTAAGGGCTTTCACTACTCATAGGTCGCTTCTTCAGACCAATCTGAAGAAGTGACCTGTGAGTTGTGAAAGCGCTTACCTTTGCTTTTTTGTTGTTTTATTAAAGTTTCTGCTCTATAAGTCTACATGCAGTTTATACTTTTACCTTTGCACATTTTTTTGCTGCACTTGACTGTTCTCTGGACTCACTTTTTTTTATTCTTATACTAAAGCATGTTGTCAGATGTCAGACACCTCCACATACCCTTTGCACATATAACCTCCGTATGACCCCTGTGGTACATGTGATACATGCACAGTACTGTGTTGCGGCAATTCCACTAGTGATGAGGTGTATTCCTGGCCCTGCCAAGTGTGTCAATGTGTGTGCATCCCTGTGAGAGTGTGGCTGTGTTGACCCTGACACCTGTTAATGCGGACAGGCACGTGTACTTCACCTACCACATAGCTACCATATCCCTGTTGCAGATGTCACTCACCATCACATATATGTTCTGAGGGCTCCCCAACATGTAACCTATGTGGAGCATCCAATAATTGCATGGACATGTGATAGCACTACATAGTTGTCAGGGGTTTGATACCCTGTACTGGTAGGTGTGTGACACAAACATGCTTAAGTTTTACTCTCCCACCCCTCCCTGGCTTTTCTGTGCCTTTGTCTGCCTCTCTCACTCCATCTCTGGTGAATGTGGAGACGTACACCTGCTTTGCTTAGGCAGCAGCATGAGTATTTTAAGTGATGCTCAGGATCAGCTGATGGCCTCAGCATGAATTGCAGCCTCCTCTAGCTGATTACATGTGAAACAGCTGTGGTAACATTCCCATAGCCAATTGCATGGAAACACACACCAGTATCTAGGAACATCATGTTGGTCTTGGGCCTTTCATTCACAGTGAGCAGGAACCCGATCTGTTGTTTGGCAAACAGCATCTCAGATGGATTGGGGTTTACCTCTAACAGCATACACTATGGAAACAGGCCAACACACAGGAGGGGGATGTGCCTGACCTGACTACAGACTGTAAGTGCTGCTATACTGCATTTGGAGTAATGTTGGTTTAACAGGGTATGTGTGGATATGATTGTCCTACATGCTTTCATACCTGCCATGTCAGTGCTATGTTTATGAGAGAACACCCATCTGTAGGGCTATCTTCAGACTGGCCAGTGTGTTGTGCCTTTTGTTTCTGGTGTTACCCACAGAGAACCTATTTTGAAAACTACAGAGGGTAGTGTGAGGATTGCAGTAGGTAGATGGTGATAGCCATGAGAGTTACTGACTTCATATCCCTCATAGGACATATGGTGCAACAAACACTGTTACAATAGTAAATGTATGAGGTTATCACAGCAACATGTCAATACTGGCCCTGTGTATGTGCCTCCAGCCACAACCCTGTCAATCTTTGTACATATGTCATGCAGTAAGGGGTGCATATGTACTGTACACCATAATTAGTGACATCGTATCTGATAACAAACCAGTGAAATATCAGACTGCTACACATGTAATGTATAGTAGGGGTTACAAATGATGTCATAATCTGGACATTCCGTGGTTGTGTGTACAATACTGAGATCTGTGTACTTATTGTGATTGTTGGCAGTGTGTGTATTGTTAATATGTATGTTGGCCTGTGTACAGACTGTGGTAGATGACATTGTTCTTGGTCTTGTTCTGTCTCATGTTACATGCTGCTCCACTGTATGTTACCCTATCAGCTTACATGTTTGTAGGGTCATACATGCACATGTCCCATATGCATCGGACCACACTGTGTAGCGGCCCAGTATATGTAGGGTTAGTGTGTGAGTGGCACATATGAGGATGGTGTTGAACAGATAATCCATATACTGTAATAATATGCTAGCATGCCATATGTAGCTATGGCTGTGTTCACATTGGTTGTGGTTATGCACTTTCACACAGGTGTATGTTACTCTGTGCTGTGGCATGCCTTTAGAGCCTGCTATTTATGCAGGTACATGTGCATTCCTCCCATAGGAAATGTAGACCAGTGTTGAGCCGGTCTGCCTGTAGCCTGCACAGTGCTTTGTTACATGCCTAGCAGCTTAGTGTACTTACCCAGTGAGATGTAATGTCCAGATACTTGCCAGATGTACTGCTGCTGGGCCACCATAACAGTCATGTATATCAGACAGAGGAGTGGGATGCTGTACAGATGTATGTCAATATCTAGTGGGTGGTATGTGGCCATGACACCTCCGTAACAATGGATATTATGTGGCAGGACAGACAGGGATGTGTGAATGCATATCCTATGGGGGCACTTGCATACCAGTAGTTACATGTTATACCCATCTACATGGCTGTTAACATCCACATTGTCTGGATTGTTCCACATGTCTTGTACTAAGGGGTTATGTGTATACCTCTGGACTCTCCAGGGTGTGTCAGACTGTCGATATATATTGGCCATTATCTCTGCTGTAGTCCACAGGAGCATTAGGTGCTAGCAGTGGTACTGTACTATGATGTCCTTAGGATGTCTGTCAGTAGCCAATGACGCACATGTTAAAAGCAGATGTGACCTCCCACACACACCATGTCTGTGAAGACAATCTCTATTACAGTAGCAATACTCTACAAATATATCTGCTATACATACCTGACATTTCCCTTGCACAAAGTTGGGACTACAGGGACTGAGCCTGAGGTAGGGCTACACTCCATGTTCAGGACATATATGGTGATGATATATGTACATATACTTATCCAGATATCTATACAGACATACACATATGCATATCGACATACATAGATGGATATGAATATGTACATAGATATACAAATAAACACCCAGATATATACATATACAGAGCAATATATGTCTATACATATACAGATAAAGATACATATGCACATATACGTATGGATATCTGCATATATATTGACAGTAGTAGGTATATCAGAATAGATATGTATGCACATATAGTTATTGATATCTACATATATAACAACATAATTAGGCATATCTGTACACACAGGATGCGCATACATATATAGCTATATACACATATATCTATATATATCTATATATATATCTATATATAAATATATATATATATATCTATATATATATCTATATATATATATATATATATATATATATATATATATATATATTTTATTTTATTTATTTTACATTTGTTAACCGGGCTAGTCCAACTGGATATATTTCCATTTTCAGCAGAGGCCCAGGGAGAAAAGCTTCACAGTAACATTTAAAAAAAATTATAATGCACACTTGTAAGAGAAAAAAGTAAAATGTAAGAAATGTCAGTCAAAAAATAAATCAGAGAACAGTAGTTAGAAGGTCATACTATATACATAAACACCATATTTTGAAAAAAAAATATATATATATACTGCGTGTATTTGTTTTTTTACTAACTGTATTCAATGTAATGTTATTCCAAATGTATATATTTTATTACTATCTTTTACACTATGTAACTTAGATTGTATTTGCTTTGCTTTTGGAGCTTTTCTCCCCGGGCCTCCACTGAAAATGGGTACGTTCTGGCCCAGTGGACTTCCCCGGTAATCAAACTGGAAATAAATAAAATAATAAATAAATAATATATATATATATATATATATATATATATATATATATATATATATATATATATATATATATATATATATATATATATATATATATATATACATATATATATACATATAGCTATATATACATATATCTATATATACATATACTTATATCTATATATACATATATCTATATGGGAGCACTACAGAATCCTAAAAGCCCAAAGTCCTGAAGACCACCAGTGGTGAGCTGCTTTAATGTATATGGATGTACATTAACAAACAATCCACCTTGGTTAAATGGAGGCCTACTGCCACCTGCCATATAGACTGTTCTGTTTGTCAGTGTGCTTGTGATGGTGTCAGTTGTGACATGTTATATAACAGTATTGTGTCAGCTGAGGTCTTCACCCCCTAGGGATTGTCTACAGAGTGAAGATAGAGACTGCTGAGCTATACATCTGCATTACTTACTGTTGATTGTTTGGCATCCTGTGGCCCAGTCTGCCATTACTATTGTACTACTTGATGGCGTTGGCCTGGACAGCAACATTTGTTACCTTTTCCAGACTACTGTATTAGTATAACTGTTTCACAATTGCATTACTCTATTTATATGGATGTCCGTGTCTAAACAGCTATACGACATGGCATATACAACTGTAATACTACACAAGTAAAACTTTCCCATTTATGCAAACCTGTGTGTGGTGCTATAGCTTTGATTTCTCTGTGGGAATATGTTGCAGTCAATGATTGTCATTTGTATGGGTGGCTCATACAGTATCCAGCTGGTAATGTGGTAACTGTAGGAATAGTGGCTGTTCCATATTGTGTGCATGTACTACATATGTATCTTACTCTACATATCTCTGCGTGTGTATGTGTAACTACATATATATGTATATATATATATATATGTGTGTGTGTGTGTGTAGCTATATGTATATCTGTATCTGCATATATGTATCTGTGTATATGTATCCTAGGGATGTCCATGTCATGTCTGGTCCTGGTTAAGGGATCTGAAACACTTGGTACTGTATTGTAGGGAGGATGTATTTGGCTGTGGGGGGTGTATACCTATTCGTACAAGATGTATAATGTTTGGGGCCTCTCAACCCCCATTAATGGTGCATGTGGACATATATATTTTTGTTATTTCCCCATTGTTATCCACAGATGTATGTCCATATATACCTATACATATATATATATATATGTATATACCAACATATATATATATATATATATATATATATATGTATGTATAGATATATATATATATATATATGTATGTATAGATATATATATATATATATATATATATGTATGTATAGATATATATATATATATATATATATATATATATATATATGCTTACATATATATAACTTGCTGTATATATTTAGACATATGGCTGTAGACATATGTATATATGTTCATATATATTTATATATATGTACTCTCATATACCCCCACTCTAATTTATTTAAAAGAAAAGAAAAAGGGGTTGATAGGAAAGTGCTGAAAAAAGGGGCACAAAGATGGAAAGACAGTAGGGTAACTAGCCAGGGATGTGTAGGAAGGGTGTAGGGAAGGTCCAAAGTTGCTCATTTCTTCTACAGCAACAGCTGTGCATGTACACTGAATTTGGAGGTAGATTTGGACACTCAAACCCCTGGGAGGGACAACAATAATACGTTGTGATCCCAGTTAGACCAGATTACGTGTGTCCAGAAGACACGTGCAAAATGAACAGCTATGTATGGGGCAAGATTTTTTTGTGGGAAGAGATTGCCTTTTTTTCTTTTTTTCAGGTGAGAGTGGGATGTTGGGGAGGGGTAGTAGGTATATTTGGGGAGGTAGGTTAGGTAGGTTAACAGACAAGACAAGACGCATACAGGGATGGTATATGACACATGTGGGGGGGTAAACACCTTGATGGGGAGGATGTTGGGAAATCGGAAGCCCATGAGCCCCCAAGTGGAAACAGTGGGACTGAGGTCCCCACTCATGGGCAGTCACCACTACACCTTCAGAGCTCCAATGGTGGCTGTGCTAGGGACTGAGTTGCAGAGCAATACTGACGCTCTAGTTGTGACTGATGGCCGTCGAGCTGGCATAGAAGATCAAGCTGCTGGTTGAGCTCTCTACACACCACGACCCAGACCTGGTGACAGGTACCTGTCCACGACTGCTCCCGGGGGGCAAGCCCCATCCCCTGAGGTGGTTCCACCCTAAGGTGGTAAAGGACCAATGGACAGGGAAGTCCTGGGTTGGGCCTGAGACATGCTGGTGCCCAGTGCCATGGCCAGCTGAGGTGGGACAGGTGGGTCCGCTGGGACCAGCCTTCCCAAACAGGCTACAGTGTTTAGATTTCATCATCATATGTAGGTTAGTAATAGTCAACACATTCCAGGGTTAGGTATAACAGCATGCATGGATATTCCCAGTAACCCAGACACCAGATACAGAACAGTTGCATAGCAAACAGAACACATGCATATATAGGAACACAGTGGTAATAAGAACAGCATGCAGGTACATTGCTGGCACCATGCCACCAATGTTGGAATAATTCAGTATAGCACATGTATGGGAACAGTTAAAATATTTATCAAACAATTGGACATTATCAGAACATAAGTGTCATTACATACCAGTTGAGGAGGGTATGTTGATTATTGTTGGAAATATGGTGGGGGGAGAGAAAGATGTCAATTAACAACTAGTATATTCCTGTAGTCCACATTACTTTCCTAGTCAGTGCTGTTATCTGTACCTTACAAGTCTTACTGCACTACCCTATAGCCTTAGTTTGGAAAGTGATATGGCTGTCGTCATTGTTATACATGAACTGGTTTTACCTGCAGTATACTCCTCTTACCTGGTATACCTGTGGAGGGAATGTTTATTAACACTAACTGTTTCTACACATACTCCCAGATTCCAGGTTGATGTTGTGCACATAGCTATCCAACTCTTTCTGCACAGACTCTGGCCATGTGTTGACCACATGCTGGTGTGCCATGATATATCTAGGCTATTGCCCTCTTCCACCTTTAGTGACCTGACACACACATATACATGCTTTCCTACACAGTTATATTATGTTGCACAGTGTGGGTGACAGTAATCAGTGATACTTTATTATTCAGAGAAACTGCAACACTCACAACTCCCTACAATACGAGAGTGAACAGTACCAGTACAGGTTATAATGGCCTTTATTTCTCAGCACAGTGTTCCTATCTGACGTAGCAATGTGGGAGCAGTGTTTGTTAGCACTACCTGAATGTTGCCACACAAAGTTCCGGATTACACATTAGTATTATGCACATGCATCTCACTCTGTCACTGTACACACTCTGGTCACAGCTTGACAACATGGGGAATGTAGATAGGACATACTTGGAATATTACTCTCCTAACAGTTTCAGGGTTGCTACAGTGACAGGTTTGTTCCCATAGAAGTATTACAATCGCATGTATTCCCTGTTTGACATCTGGGATCATCCCACAGACTTGACAGGGGGACAGGCAGCAGATCGGTGCCCATATACTGGACATTCTGGCCTCATCTGTACAGTAGTGGGGTATGATTCTGTATGCAGCCTACTTCCACTCCTAGGATTCAGACCATGGCTGTGTCTGCTACAAATGAAACACTATCCATCACAGTTGTGTCTGCTATATAGATATTGCTGTATATCTCCTGTCTGCTTTCTGTCTTATTAATCCGCTGTGCTTTTGCATTCTGACCTTATGTTATAACACTCTTATACAGATTCCCTAGACAGTTATATGTTGTAAGACAGTGTGGGCAATGGTGATGTGTAATAGCTCATTACTCAGGGCAACTGCATCAGTCGCAATGCCATATAATACCAATGTAAACAGTACCAGTACTGGGTATCATTCTTGTATTTATGGGCACAGTGTTGGTATCTGACAGACCTGTGGGACAAATATTTATTAACACTACCTGAATGTTCCCACACACAGTACCAGATTCCACAATACTATTATGCACATACATCTCACTCTGTTACGGTACACATTCTGACTACAGCTTGACAAGTTGGGGTGTAAATGGGACATACGTGGCTTCTTAGTCTCATAAGGTATTGGGGAGTTGCTAATGTGCCAGCTTTGTTCTTATAGATGTGTGTCAATCAGTTGTATTTCCTGTTTTCTGCCTATACGTCTGGGATCATTCCACTGATTTCCCAGGAGGACAGGTTGATAGGCAACAGATATGTGCCACTTTACTGGACATTTTGGACATATCTGTACAGTTGTGGGGTATGATTCTGTATGCAGACTACTACTACTACTGGTAGGATTCGAACCATGGCTATGTGTGCTAATTAAACAACAGTTCACATCTCAGTTGCATGTGCAATTCGGGTTTTGTTGTCTGCATTTTCCCTGTTTACTGTCTATGTGGTTCCGAGTTGTACTAAATGGCCTCTGGGGATTACACCTGTCATATACAGGCATTCCTACATATGCAATTTATGGTGCATGGTGTGGGTAACAGTGCTTAATACAACAGTACTATTACATGATTGCAAATCTACATTACCATATGATACCAGAGTATACACATGCAGTCCAGCAGTTAGACCTTTATTGTCAGGCCATTACACTTTTATTGACATACAAACAATATGAGACTCTTCCTGCCATATTCTCTAGTGTATGCAGTACCTGCCTTGAACAATACAGGTTTTATACAGGCAAATGTGCAACTACTTTTAGTTTTATTTCCTATGACAGTAAATGCATGAGTATTACTGACTTGCCTCACATTGCAACCTCCCCAGGTGACTGATGTGGTCCCGCTCCATTGCAGCTGTGGGGGAGATCAGACGAATATTTAGCCATACCTATCCATGATATACCTGAGCTGGCAATTATTACACACATACTGGGGTGATACTTACACAGAAATTGAGCATCCTCTGCCTCTCTAGCCTCTTGGATCCACTCCTCCAAGTGGTCCCCCTTACAATGCTTCAGATTGGCATAGTGATGCCTGACCTGCTCAACAGTTTGGGGTATGCCAGTGGCACTGGTGAGGTCACAGGTGAGACGATCCCAGGCTTCCACCTTATATTGGGAGCCCTGGTACTAGCCCTGCAGCAGTCTTTGATCATGGTCTTTGACAAGGAGTCTTGCCATGACGTTGGACTCCTGGATGCACCAGTGCTGTACCCGAAAGTGCACACCTTCTCCCCTTACTGCCATTGTGCCTGCAAGGGGAAGCTACTATCATTTATGAGATGTATTCCTGCCTCTTGGATTTAAGTAGGGCCGATTTCCTGCACTTTTCCGTGATTGGCTGGTTTTGAAAAGGCTAGGCTATGGGCAAACCTGCTTACCTAAGGCTGGCATTGTTTAAAGGGATATAAGACTGGGCACATTGAGTTAGCTGGCCTACACATTGCTTACACCTCCTAAACTGGCCTGTGAAATGCTTAGCATTGCTTACATTAGACTTTGCATTATAATTCCTTTTGGCATTGAGTTATTATTCGTTGCACCTTATATGTATGCCTGGTATTCATGATTCATGTGTACGTACACTGTATGGGGTCCTTGTGTTTTATTGGTCACTTCAACACTCTATTACAATTACACCTGACTTCTGGCCTTACTGCTGTACTCCAGTTCACATATTTATGTTATGTAGTGGGTTAAGGCATGTATGTCTGTATACTGATCCCTTTCACAGGTTCAGTTTGGTTTTACTATGCTGAAGACTAGTTTGCTGATACCTCATTCTTCTGTACTTCTGTGATGGCTTGGTGGTTAACTACTGTGACTGTGGTATATAGGGTCCTGGGTTCAAGACCTGCATGATTGTTTATTTTGTTGATGGCCAGAACAAGGGCCATTGGATACAGAGTGATTAAGGCACTTTTGAGCATTTGTAAGAGGGTTTGCGTGACAGTAAGCACTGCTAACCTGCCATTTCATCTGCTTACAGAGAGTTAGCTTAGTATTGCTTACCACTGTGCAAACAGGCTTAAGCTCACTTACTAGTGCTTAAATGTGCTTACTACTGCTTATTGGTGCTTAAACCTGCTTACTACTGCTTTATTCATTCTGACACTGACACCTCAGATGTGCATTTACTGCAGTACTCCAGTTCATAGAAATATGTTATTTAGTGGGGTTATGCAACATAAATATTAGACATAATGTGCTTTGCCATGGAAAATGGAATGTGCTGCAGTGGGACTCAAACCAGGAATGCCTGCTCATAAGGTGAATGCTCTGTCCACTACACTATTGCTATGCTGCTTCATTTGCATATATCTTCCTTGTTATCCTCTTCAGCCATTTAAACTGCTTTAACCATAGCTAAGCGTTGGGTACACCCGAGCACCTACGGTTAGCTTTCGTTGGAGTTTAAAAAAAAATAAAAGGGTTTGTTCATTTTATTTATGTATACTTTTGCTGTTGTACACAAGGGGGACTGTTGGTGGAGATATGCAGACACCTATGAGCGGTCTCGCTCATTTCTTACCCCTTTCTGCTGTTCTTCATTGTGGGGGCATGTATATTCTGGGAGCTCTGCTCTCGCCCTCTGCACTAGACTTGCACGCTCCATGTAAGACTAAGAGCTCAGGCAGTGCGCCTCATTGCTATGCATGGCACGCTGCCATCCTGCTCCTAAACCGCCACCTCCATGCAGGACTAAGCTAGTCCTGCATGGAGGAATAGAAAATCCAGGGGTGAATGTGGTAGATTTATGGTGTACACTCATTGCTGTATATGCTGGGTGTGTCTCTGTAGGTGGCAAAGTAATAGTCATGTGGGGTGGTAACTGAAACACATAACACAGTTGTTTCAGCTATGATGTGTTTGATTCAGAGACATACAATTGAGCCATTAGTGATCTTTTTGCTCAATACGACTCTTGTGATTCTTTCAAACACTTTTTATCACTATGACATTATTAGAGGTTAACAGCAAAATATTATCAGTACTATGGTGATACTTTTTCTCAATACCGCAATAACTTGTTCCCGTAGGCATATCTTCCTTCACTTTAAGGATCATATGATACACCTGCTAGTATTAAGACAGTATTTTCATGTTAAATAATAAAGGACTGAGTTCTAATTGCCACAAAGCTCAATTTATTCAGGTTAATTTTCCTTAAAAAAGTTTAATTGCAACTGTTATGTCTGGATAATTAATTTGTTTTTTAAGTAAAGTTCTGAAGCTTGTAGCCAAAACAAATTATACAGACAGATTACATTTTTGTCATAAAGTATCATTATGAGCTGACTAATTTATGATATAGTTTTCTTTTTATGAAAGATGTAGATATAATTATTAAAGATAAAAAAAATCTTAATTCATCTGTAAATATGTTCATACTATCCTTAAATGCATCTTTTGTAAATAAAGTTGAATCAGTCTTAAAACACTGATTATGAAAATATCATTTTGCAGATTTTTGAAGTATCCTTTCATAGTAAATGCTATATGCCACTTATAACTTGTACCATATTACTAGCTTAATATATTCAAGATGAGCTATTAGATCTCTTCTTACATTAATGAGGAGTGTCCTGTGCTTGCTGTTAATCAAGCAGGTTGCCAAAACTTGATTAACTAGGTAATGAAAAAAAAAAATCTTTATATGGATGTGCCTTGAAAATTGTATATTTTAGTAACAGCTTCCATTCTCTTTCAATGTCATACATGTAGACCATGCCTGCTATGAGTTTTACTGATGCTAGAAACAGTTACAATATTATTCAGAATTCTATCTGTGTACCAGTGTTGTAAATGTTATGCACCCATACACTATATCTGTGAGGTAGAAAGTTTTTCATAGAACTTCCTTTGTCTGTTCTGTTCAGCAAAACACAAAAGTGGGTCAGCAAACTAGGCTAATTAAGTAACTGTATAGTTCACAGACAAAACGAAATGAGTATTCATAAATTCACCGCTGGAATGACTGGTGTGGTCCTTCTTGAAAAGTGAAGCACGTCCTAAAAGTGGGAACTGACAAGGCAGACATGGCCTTGCTGTTCATGTGTTTTACAACCCCTATGACTCTATGGCTTCCAGGGTAACTTTCTTCTTCAAAAGGGCATTTGTCCAGCAGGAGTTAAGCTGACTAGCAAAATGGTCCGACTGACTAAAGAACTATTTCTATAACTAAATAACTGTTTAACTATGTAGTTCAAAGAGTTTCATGGGGCTTTTCGACATGGATTATTTCTGTGAAGGGGTTCAGTGCAACAGTATTGAAAAAGATCAAAAAAACTGACTAACTACTCAACTAAAATCAGAATAAAAGGCACCTAAGTAGAATGTCAGGTAATAATGTAACACCATAAGTGGGAAAGTCATTTTATTTTTTAATCTCTTTTAAATATGGCAAATTAGTGCATAGTGGTTGTGTAACACCATATTACAATACATGCACAATGCTGAATGATTATAAACATATATAATGGGTTTCACTTCACTGGTAGGAAGGCTTACTGGAAACAAACAAACACATTCCATATATAATGGCACAGGAAATTTTGTCTAATGCATCACAGAGCAACAGGTTTCATGTAAAGCCATGGCCAAATTCTACCTGCAGTGGATAGTTATTATGTATATATACTGTGGAGCACATGTTGGATAAAATGCATCATATGGTCTAAATCCCCATCTGTGATTTGTCACACATCATTATACTGGTTTTATACACTTCCATCATGCTGCAATTTACCTATATTCATTCTTAAATAAATTGCGACTTAATATACAAATGTACTTTCATGCCATACCTTCATAGGTAAACTTTATCAGAGCCTGACTAAAAGGAACGGCAACTCCCTACACATGTTATTACAGTGCATTTGGTGTTTAGTTTCTAACTCGGTCTTTATTACAAGTTGCTGGTTTAACATGGTCCTGTTGTATATCAATGTCAATAAATATAATTCTATGCATGTTTTTCATCAGCATTAATCAGAACAACTGATATCACAGTGACAGTAATGCCAACAACATTGACTGATGGGTATTAGGTTTCACAGCATGCCTGATAATATACAAGGTCAAGCACACACAAGATATGACAAAAATGACAATAGAATGCGTTTGCATTATTGCCACTGGCACTCAAACAGCTGTATGACAGGAGAACAAAAATATGAATTGTCATTATTTGCAGATGGACAAAACAGCATGTGATAGCTGCAGGCAACACTTATGAGAGTTTGAGTGGGGCCATAGTAACTGCAACACCGTTGTCATAGTGATCCTGTGCCACTCTGCCCACAATAGAACTACTGTGGGGTATTTTTGATATAATGAGCTGGTGGGAGGTGGATTCATGTCCATTCAGTTCAAGTATGTCCTTTACATAAACTATGCAGGTGCTTATTTTACAGCAATTTATTAGTTAATACATGAATTATTCAGAACTCATACAGAGTAACTTATTTGCATTTTAGTATAACATTACTATACTTTTTGACTTTTCGCAACAAGTTTTTTTTTAACATTACTCTTATTAAAGTCCAGCTAACAGCTAATAATGATTAATATCGATACAGTAACATAATACCACAAGGACTACAGGATGGATCAATAATTAGAAAAGAAGGTACACGCTATTATACAGGCAGTTATATAAATGTCATATAAGAAAAACATAACAACTAATTTCTAACCTCAATAAAGAAAGAATTTTAGCATAACTAACATTTAAATGTGCATGGCACAAACAGCTTTTAAAAATGTTGTGTTATTGCATTTACATATTTTCTTAGAGCATTCAAGTAAGCTTTAATTGAAATGTCATGAATGAAGAGTACTGTTCTATGCATTTTAATCAGTCATACCAAACAATGAGCTTACATTAGATTATTTATATTTCACTACTTTATATTATTATATATATTATTATATATTCTGATAGTTTTGATTGTGAAGTCTGACTGGCTTGCATTTGTAAGATTTTCTCCAGGATATTCCCTTCATCCGTTCTTCAGAAAAATATTAAATAATTAAATAAATAAATAATTATGTATTGGTACAATATGTGTAATGCAATGCATATATCCCCCTGCAGCATTAATGACCGTATACTGGCAACTCAATATGGTTACATCACTATGGCAGCAACATTTTACCTGTGTTGGTCATGCTTCATGCTGTCTTTCATATCCATCTTATACGTGCACCTACTAGCAGAATATACATTATACATGTGAGGTATTGAAGGCGATGATGTATCCGACTATTTCTGGCATATTGTCTCCTATGTAGTTTTTCATTTCACAATATTCTTTTATTCTACCTGCTCTACTAATACAAACTGCAAGATGAATGAGGCACTGTGGTGAGTTATAAAACACACACACAACTACACATATGAGTTGTACGGTGCCCTGAGCAATGTCATAGAATACAGCACAGCAAATACGTCCAGAAACAGAGAACCTTGATGCTAGAAGAGGCATATATTCCATCAATGGACAGACTACTGTGACATATTCTATGTACACTTGTTAGTTACATGCAGTGTGTCAATGAACATGCAATTATTGCTACTGAATAATATGTGAAGGATAATGACAGCACACAGACTATTACATACAAAGCAAATAAATAAACAAAGAAAATAAAATCAAATAAGAATTGTCTGGTAGTTTATTATAAAACCGTAAAAGCCTTCTGTATTAAATATGATCTGTTATCCTTTAAGATAAATTTCATGAATTAAGTACAGCATTTGAAACACTTTTCTATGGCATGAATTTATTCATTTTTCAGAAAGTTTGCTTATTTTCCAGTCCCTTATATGATAGTCATTCATGACATAGCTGTCATGCAAACAGTTGTCAGTTTTTATTTACTTTTTTTTATTGTATCCTATCTCAAGTCCTTTGCCAACTGAAGTCTAACATCTTCACTGCTAGATGGATTTTAATTACATCTCCTTGCTCCCTTAGAGACCCAATGCTGCCTACATGTGAGTTTAACAGACAGAGCTACAAGACATTCTTCAAAGTTTACACAGCTTTAAACAATCCTTGTCAGACTTCTCATTAGCATGGCTGAAATAACATAATGATACAGGTGAAATGGATTTGAAAAAAAGAAAATCATCCTCCAAATATAGAAGCAAAATGCTGTGTTTATGACCCAGATAATCTGACTTTAATTAGCAGTCTAGGTGCTGGAGGAGTTGACACGGGATGGTGGGAGTGAGCCAGAGACACCAGTTGGCCTATACGTCAGAGAGTTAAGCTTTCTGGTCTATAGTAATGCAAATTCCCACTGTGTAGTGATGAGGACAGCATGCACCATAAGGGACAGGGATATATTATTGGCTGTGTAGTAGATTTCTTGGGAAAGGGCTGCACACATAGAAGTTTGCATAAGGATCTAGTATCTAGAAGACATAGAAGGCCTTCTTGAATGGTAATATACATGTCATCAGCCAAGGGAGAGTACATAATCAGTACACAGAAAACACTGTTGGTTGCCTGAATGATGGTTTCCCCCTAAAACTAATAGCTGATTGCATTCTGGGAGGGCAAATGATTGGCATGAAGTGTAGATAACAAGAAGGAAAAAATTGCTTTGTGAGATTCATGCAAAGGAGCTGCAGGCCATTTATGAATTATTCAAGACGGGCAATTTAGAATATTACTTGACCTCAGCTTTTTGTGACTCTGTATTGAAAAACTGCTGATTTTTCATTCATATCTTTATGATTGTTAAGTAAGCTAGACTAAGCAAAATAAAACATATAAAGTATGACAATGGGCCCAAATCAAAAAAGACTTACTCTTAGTGTAAGGGACTTACTCCAACCTAAGCCTCCATTTTAGATAGACCTTACACCTAGAACAAGTCTTTTGGAATCAGGCCCAGTATGTCAGCAAGTAAATAAAACAAAGAAAACTGCAACAGGTACCCAAATACACTTGTAATCCAGCCCAAGGTACCAAAGAAGAATCCAAACCAGTCACCAGGGAACAGTTAACCAGTTTAATAACAAACACAAGTATATGAACGCAGATGCATTAAAATACAGCATTTTCATTTAAAATCTTCATCAGAAGTGGACAGACAGTTAGATTAACATATTTATTCCCTTAAAAATACATAGAAAACCAATAAAATCAAGCAATCAATTGTTCAGTCTTTCATTATCATAAAACTCATGAATATTCATTACAGTCAACACATAGTGTTAAAAGAACTATGGATAGTGTTGAAGGTCTTTAAAATTCTTTAAAATACATTACAAAACCCATAAATATGTGTTTAAAAAACTTATAAATAAATTATATCATATTATAAATAAATAAAATATTTCATTTTCAACTTTGAGAGGAGGAAGGTTAGGAGTGTAGTACTGAGGGTAGGAACTTTGAATGTTGGCAGTATGACTGGTATAGGGAGAGAGCTAGCTGATATGATGGAGAGAAGGAAGGTTGATATATTGTGCATGCAAGAGACTAGATGGAAGGTAAGTAAGGTCAAGTGTATCGGAAGCGGGTTCAAATTGTTCTATCATGGTGTGCATGGCAGAAGAAATGGGGTAGGGGTTATCCTAACAGAACAGTATGCCAAGAGTGTTTTGGAGGTGAAGAGAGTGTCTGATAGAGTGATGTTTATGAAGCTTGAAATTGATGGTGTAATGATGAATGTTGTTAGTGCATATGCTCCACAAGTTGGGTGTGCGATGGATGAGAAAGAAAAATTTTAGAGTGAGGTGGATGAAGTGGTGGTGAGTGTACCAAAGGGTGAGAGACTAGTGATTGGAACGGACTTCAATGGGCATGTTGGTGAAGTGAACAGAGGGGATGAGGAAGTGATGGGTAGGTATGGTGTTAAGGAGAGGAATGCAGAAGGTCAGATAATTGTGGATTTTGCAAAAAGGATGGACATGGCTGTGGTGAATACGTATTTTAAGAAGAGGGAGGAGCATAGGGTGATGTACAAGAGTGGAGGAAGATGCACACAGATGGATTATATCCTATGTAGGAGGGCCAGTCTGAAGGAGATTGGAGACTGTAAAGTGGTGACTGGGGAAAGTGTAGTTAAGCAGCATAGAATGGTGGTCTGCAGGATGATGTTGGTGATCAAGAAGCGGAGGAGGAGTGTGAAAGCAATGCCAAGGATTAAATGGTGGAAGTTAAAAAAGGGTGATTGTGAGGTGGAGTTCAGGGAAGAGTTAAGACAGGCACTGGGAGGCAATGAAAAGTTACCAAATAGCTGGGTAACTACAGCAGAGCTAGTAAGGGAGACTACTAGGAAGGTGCTTGGTGTGACATCTGGACAGAGGAAGGAGGACAAGGAGACATGGTGGTGGAATGAGGAAGTACAGGAGAGTATACAGAGGAAGAGGCTGGTGAAGAAGAAGTGGGATTGTCAAAGAGATGAAGAAAGTAGACATGAGTATAAAGAGATGAGGCACATGGCAAAGAGAGAGGTGGCGAAGGCTAAGGATAAGGCATATAGAGATTTGTATGAGAGATTGGACACTAAAGAGGGAGAAAAGGACCTGTACCGATTGACTAGACAGAGGGACAGAGCTGGGAAAGACGTGCAGCAGGTAAGGGTAATAAATGACAGTGAGGGAAACGTACTCACAAGTGAGGAGAGTGTGTTGAGTAGATGGAAAGAGTACCTTGAAGGGCTGATGAATGAAGAGAATGAGAGAGAGAGAAGGTTGGATGATGTGGGGATAGTGAATCAGGAAGTGAAGCAGATTAGCAAGGAGGAAGTACGGACAGCTATGAAGAGGATGAAGAATGGAAAGGCTGTTGGCCCAGATGACATACCAGTGGAAGCATGGAGGTGCTTATGAGAAATGACAGTAGAATTTTTAACCAGATTGTTTAATGAAATTTTGGAAAGTCAGAGGATGCCTGAGGAGTGGAGAAAAAGTGTTTTGGTACCTATCTTTAAGAATAAGGGTGATGTGCAGAGCTGCAGTAACTACAGAGGGATACAATTGATCAGTCACAGCTTGACGTTATGGGAAAGAGTAGTGGAAGCTAGGTTAAGAAGGGAGGTGATGATTAGTGATCAGCAGTATGGTTTCATGCCAGGAAAGGGCACTACATATGCAATATTTGCTCTGAGAGTGTTGTTGGAGAAATACAGAGAAGGTCAGAAGGAGTTGCATTGTGTCTTTGTGGACTTAGAGAAAGCATATGACAGGGTGCCTAGAGAGGAGTTGTGGTATTGTATGAGGAAGTCGGGAGTGGCAGAGAAGTATGTAAGCATGGTACAGGATATGTACAAGGGTAGTGTGACATTGGTGAGGACTGCGGTGGAAGTGACAGATACGTTTAAGGTGGAGGTGGGATTACATCAAGGATCAGCTCTGAGCCCTTTCTTATTTGCAGTGGTGATGGACAGGTTGACAGATGAGATTAGACAGAAGGCCCAGTGGACTATGATGTTTGCAGATGACATTGTGATATGTAGTGAGAGTAGGGACCAGGTTGAGGAGACCCTGGAGAGGTGGAGATATGCTTTAGAGAGGAGAGGAATGAAGGTCAGCAGGGCTAAAACAGAATATATATGTGTAAATGAGAGGGAGGGTAGAGGAATGGTGAGGATGCAGGGAGTAGAGTTGGTAAAGGTGATTGAGTTTAAGTACTTGGGATCAACAGTTCAGAGTAATGGTGAGTGTGGAAGAGAGGTGAAGAAGAGAGTACAGGCAGGGTGGAATGGGTGGAGAAGAGTGTCAGGAGTGTTTTGTGACAGACGGGTACCAATAAGAGTGAAAGGGAAGGTCTACAACAGGGTAGTGAGACCAGCTATGTAATATGGGTTGGAGACGGTAGCATTGACGAAATGGCAGGAGTCAGAGCTGGATGTGGCAGAGTTAAAGATGTTAAGATTTGCATTAGGTGTGACTAGGATGGACAGGATTAGGAATCAGTATATTAGAGGGTCAGCTCAGGTTGGACAGTTTGGAGACAAAGCAAGAGAGGCGAGATTGCATTGGTTTGGACATGTGCTGAGGAGGGATCCTGGGTATATTGGGAAAAGGATGCTAAGGATGGAGCTGCCAGGTAAGAGGAAAAGAGGAAGGCCTAAGATAAGGTTTATGGATGTGGTGAGAGAGGACATGCAGGCAGTTGGTGTGAAAGAGCATGATGCAGAGGACAGGAAGAAATGGAAACAGATGATCCGCTGTGGCAACCCCTAATGGGAACAGCCGAAAGAAGATGATGATTTTCAACTTTAAAACAACTTAGCAAGTACATATGGCAACACCAAAAGTGTTAAAAAACCTAAGAACCTTTCTGGGTATATTCTGTATTTTATTGGAACTTATAAGTATCTATATGAATAGAACCGATGGAAGTTCAATGGTTATAGTCCATCATAGTTCTGGTAACACTAACTGGACCTGGTATGATGAAGGCTTCTTTGTCTTTCACTCAAGGTAGAATATGTTCGTTAAAATTGGTTTATTGTACTTTGAAGAGAAGTACTGTAATTGGAAAACATGTTTGTCAGTGTTGTTTTGTAGTAATTTTGTGGTTTTGCAAACCTTTTTAATTGCAGATTTATTTTTCAAAATAGTAATCCTATGTGGGCATGCTTAACAATGACCAATAACTCCATTAATAAATGAACAATGTGCATACTGTAATATAATTGTAAAATATTCGCACAACAGTATTGTTGTGCTGTGCAGCTAACTCTGACTTATTAAAGTACCAGAAATTAATGTAACAATATAACTTATTTATAATATAAATATAATTTATTTTTGTATTAATCTAATTGCTCTTTGTTAGCTGAGTTAGTCTTACTAAGTAAAGGAGACAAAAGGCGTACTAAATACTGATTTGAAGAAATGTGATGTTTATAAATTGCTGTACTCCATTCATGCAAGAAATGTAGCTATGATTATTGCAGATTTTAAGTGAATAAACTTTGAAATGCCCCTACTCTTTATTCAGTTTCTTGTCATTGAGGACATGGCGACCTTAAGCATAGTAGGTGAGATAGGTGGTGCCTATGGTTCCTTTCTAGTAGAGACACCTTTACTACTGTATTCATTTATTTATTTACCTTTTTTTTTTTTTTTTTTTTAGAAAAGAAATAGTGAAAAATAAAGTTGAATACCCAAGCCATCAAAGGTCACTCTGTGGGGGAGGTGCAGAATTCCTATCGGTTGTTACATGATGGGAAGGATTAAAAAACATTTCTTAAAGTAATTGAATCAATTTGCATGGGCTTTTTACTGCTTGTCATCACAAGCCAACTACTTGAAAGCCTGCACAGATTAAGCAGGATTATTGTATTAGTAGCAATCAGCAACAGTGTGAGGTAAGACAAACAGATAAACAGTTTTCATATTTCTGCCAGGCTCCTCCTAAAATCTCTGAGCATTACAGTCAGTCAATAATGCCAGGCATAGAGATTCTTTCTGTTTATTGTTCAGAAAATGTATATTGATGCAAATCTTGTTGGCAAACAGTAATGCTAGACATTACAGATTCATGCTTGTTATTAGTTGGTAAATGCTTCACAATGACAGACATTTGAGTTTCTGACCTCCTATCAAAAACAAAAACAATGAATATTCTGTAAATCTGTTGTTTTTATTGACTATTCAATGATGTAATATAAGAGCAACATTTACAATCTGTCCCTGATTTTTGGGGCTTTTTACTCAATATATTAGCTTTGTCAACGATTCTTTCTCAAACAGGTTGAAACATTTATTTATTAAAAAGCGGGGCATAAAGGGTGTACACAGACTAAATGTTTATAATTGCTAGGGCTGTCTGTGCAGGTAAATGACTAACTACTATTTGCTCTTTATTCTGGCCTTTAGAGAGTTAATGTGATTGTGTGACACAATCTTCAGGCTACTAAAGCCAAACCCCACTAGCTGTGTACATGCATGTTTCAGCCTTACTATGGCATCATCAGCACAGCATAAGTGGAACGTTTGGCTAACATTTGGAAACACAGGGCTTACTCATTGTTTTAGTTTGTTAGTTGGGATATTTTGCAGACACCCTAATGTTTATGGATATCAGCTGGATATGACAACCCTGTGTTTTCAAATGTTAGCCAAACATTCCACTTATGCTGTGCTGATGATGCCATAGGAAGGCTGAAATATTCATGTCCACAGCGAGTGGGGCTTGGCTGTAGTGGCCTGAAATTATAGGTTCATAGGTTCATAGGTTCATACTAGGCTATCTGCCCAAGGGCATTTATAAGCCTAGCCCATAGTTATGTGGCTTTCGCCACCCCTTTAGTTTGAATAAAAACTATGCCTATCATTTTTCTGTGCCTCTGTCAAGCAGTGACACTGAAGTAATCCCTGGGGTATATCTGCGATCTCCCATCCATTGGTCAAGATTCCTCTTGAACAAGGCCAGCGAGGTGCTCTGCCTCACATGTACCGGGATTTTGTTCCACAGCATAGGGAGTCTCTGGGTGATGAATCTGTCCCTCCAGCACATTCTATTTATAACCGTGTCAAGGTTTAAGTCTCCCGCCCTTGTGGTTCTGAGGGATCTAGATTTTTTGAGGTGAAGCATATTCATCAAATCTGGGTTTGACCTGGCCTTATATGTCAGGCACAGGTCACCTCTGAGCAAGCGGCATGAGACTGAATAGAGCTGGAGTTCTTTCAGTCGGGCAGCATAAGACATATTTTTGAGACCCTTTATCCTTTTGGTGAGGAACTTTTGGGGCCTTTCAAGCTGCAGCAGGTGTCTGGTCAGATACATTCGAACGGGCATTGTACTCAATCATAGGTCTAATGAGTGATGAGTACAGGGGACGATGACCTCCTTGATCTAGATGTGAATCCCTTCATGATCAGGTGGGCGATATAGAAGGTTTTCCTAACTACTTTAGCAACATGAGTGTCAAACGAAAGGCTACTGTCAACTTGGGTCCCCAGATCCCTGATGACTTTTTCTGTGCTCAGTGGATTGCCACCTATATGGTAGCTAGGGGTAACCTTGTTTTTCCCGAAGGGTATGACTATGCATTTTTTGGCGTTTAACTTCAGGCCATGGCTCTGGCACCAGTTATCCGTTTCTGTGAGGCCCTTCTGGAGGATATCTGTCCATAAGTTATTGTCCATAAATAAGCTTAAAAGATGAAAGTCATGGACATTCAGAATTGCCATTTAGCTGAGACATCTGATGTCCTTAAGGGGTCATTTGGATATATCCCATGTTGCCTCTTATACAAAAGGTTTAAGGAATCACACAGTGGAAAGTCTAACCTTGCTAGATTCTTATTTTTTTTAACTGATTGTTTTTTCTGTGTTTCCTTTTTACTCATTGTTTTATTGAGTGGCACAACCTGGAATAATTTAAAATGTATTAGTTGAACATTTATTTATCCCAATCAGATGCCTAAAGTGCACACAGATGTGCATGGGGCAAGGAGCTGTCTGTATATGATACTAGCTGTATAAGCACCTTCTTGTCATTTGCTCAGTTTAAACCGTCACTTATCTGGCTTTGCAAACCTAACATGCAATAGAGTTAAGTAAGACAGAATGCATTATTATTGTTACCCTTATCTATCTGAGGTATACACAGCAAAGTTATAGTTGATGGCTTTGGAGGCCATCTGTGGATACAAGTGAATTACCCCTGCTGCTATTCAATCTCTGTTTAACAGTAGTCACTAATCTGAAGTAACAGGAGTAAATTATAAAAATAGTATTGCTATAGCGTGCGTGTGTGTGTGTGTGTGTGTGTGTGTGTGTGTGTGTGTGTGTGTGTGTGTGTGTGTGTGTGTGTGTGTGATGTTTGCTATAATTGTCTCACTTTCCATCACAAGTTTCAGCATTGTAAAAGATAAATAGCTATATTTGATGTTCTGGCAGAGGCAGGATGTGTGTTAAAGTAACTGATTATTTATGCATTAGCGCACTGCATAGCTTTACTATTTCACAGTGTTTAGCTCCAAAGGAGGCATCTTTATATATGTTTGACAGCAAATACTTGAACTATGTGACTGAGGCCTTTTCTGAATTCCTCCCAGGCTAACACCAGCAGGCTACAAAGAAGGTGACTTGTTTCTGGAAAGACTAGGAAGGCATGCATTATTTCATAGATTTATTTTATTTATTTTATTTTATTTATCATTTGTTGACCGGGAAAGTCCGACTAGGTTCCACAGAGCCTGTTTTCAGCGGAGGCCCAGGGAGAAATGCTCCAGATGCATGTCTTTGGAATTTGTAGGTTTTTGTAGGTATTTACTAGGTTAATGACAACACAAGGCCCTTTTTAAGCCTAGCTATGCATACCAAATCTCTGACAAGTTCTGATACCCTTGATAACTGTAAGCAGAGGCTTGGGAGATGAAACATTTACAAGTAGGGGACTGGGAGATGAATCATTTACAAGCTGCCTGTCTCCAATAAAGACATAGGTGCCAAACCAGAGATGAATTTCCCATTTCCCATCCAACTAATTTACACTTGAATTGGGCTTGGGAGGAGCTCTGCTTCACATGGATGGGGAGCCTGTTCCAGAGATGGGATAGTCTCTGGGATACATACCTGTCTCTCCAACAGGTCCTATTTATATCACAGGCAAAGTTTTAAGTCTTTAGAAAGGGTAATTGGTGCTGTTTGTTTTGTGGATATGCCGGATGTCCATCACAGTGGGGTCTGACAATGCCTTGTATGAGAGGCATAGATCTTTTCTCCACAGCCTATAGGAGACATAACTTAAGGATAGGGTCCTGAGGATGTCTGCATAGGATACGTTACTTACACCCTATATTTTTTTAGAGAGGAACCTCTGTGGACATTCCAATTGTTGGATGACAATGGTTAGGTACAGACAAAAGAGGGCATTTTATGCAATGATAGGTCTGATGAATGCCGAATACAGTGTAACAATGACTTCCTTAGACCTAGATGCCATATCTTTGTTTATAAGCTGTGCTACTTAGAATGATTTCCTCACTGTTGTAGACACATGATGGTCAAATGCTAGATTACTATCTGTGTTTGTCCTTAAGTCTCTGACTACTGGGTCAGCTCTTAGGGGTGGTTGTCAATATGATAATTACCAGGGATGGATGGCTTCCAGAAGGATACTGTTATGCATTTCCTGGCATTTAGTCTTAGTCGATGGGTCTGGCTCCAGTTTTTTGTCTGTGTCAGCCCTTCCCGGAGAACATTGTGATATTGTGGGATTCAATGACAGCTCCTAATTTGCAATCATTTCCAAATTTAGTCAACCAGAAGTCATTGACATTGACATTGGCCTTGACATCATAGAAGTAAATGCCAAAAAGGAGCAGTCCCAGCACTGATCCCTGAGGGACTCCTCTTGTGAATGGCCTGTTTGTAGAGGTGGTATCTCCAATTTTAACTTCCTGAGTGCTGTCTGTGAGCCAGTTGGCTATCCATTGGGTGACACAAGGGTTTGTATCTTACCTCTTGAGTTTGTCAACAATGCCTGAGGGGAATATTGTGTCAAATGCCTTGGCCAGGTTAAGGTAGACAGTATGAACTATTTTGCCCTCATCCATTGCTTTGGTAAACTTATCAAAGAAGTCCGTAAAACCCAAAAGAAGCACTATTCGTTGTGAGTCCAATACCTTCTTTATTGTAACACCAAATAAATTAAGCGCTTTCATCAGTTGAAACTTGACTTCATCAGAATTAAATACAAAAGATAAAACCCTGCTTTAATATATGGACTACTAGTCAGTGATTGGTCCAGTAATTTAAACAATTAACAAGTCCATTAACTTAATTGAGATTTAAAATACCAAAGGTTAATTTATCACATCTAATAAAATTTCTGCAAAATTCTTAATGTTCTAAAAACATTGTAGCAGTACAATATGTAATGGTAAAAAGCACAAATATCACAAGTAAATAAATATGTATTATTTGTATACAAATATCAACTATTTCTCATTTTACTTAAACTTGTTCTGCTTGCAGCAAATGTTTCCCCTGGCTTAAATGAATGTTTGAATTTGGCACCAATTTTAAAGGAAAGGGCAGAACAAGTTTAAGTAAAATGAGAAACAGTTGTATAGTTGGTGTCATATAGGATCCCTAAATAATAGTTGAGTAATTAAACTCACCCATGAATTTGATATTGGGTTGGATGCTGAGTATTTCCAGTAAGTTTAAATACATGGTATGCATTCCTGGGTCATAGAGGTGGACCTATAGTTATTTTTGATGTAAATCGAGACACCTCCATCTTTAATCCCTGTCTGTGTATTAGCTGGTCTAAATGTGTGCAAGGCATAATAACCTTGCACTGTTAGTTTGCTCTCCATGGCGTTAAACCATGTCTCAGTGACCACACAGATATCAGCATTCTCTAGGGTGAAGAGAGCTTCGAGGGAATACAGTTTTTTGTTTAGAATCCTACAAATGAGCAGTAATACCTTTAGATTTTCTTGACTTTGATTTACTGTGCCAGAAGTACTTTCAGTTTGGCATTGCCTTAAAAAGGTACTATGGGGAAAGACAATGTTTTAGCTAATGTTCGATTTCCTGATGGGATTTATATATTTTTGCAAACATTTGTCTGATCATGTTATTGTGTACTACTATTTTGTCAAAAGACAGCTTAAAAATAATAATATGACTGACTTTCTTTCCTTACCTATGATTTTTGTTTGAGTTATCATTGAATCAAAATGTTGGAAAAAACTCTAAAATGTACCATAGAACACATAGGGGACCAGTAGCCTCCAAATTCCCAGCTCAACTGAATTCTCTTTCACTGCTATTATACTGCAGTCTGTTCAAGCTGCTGTGTGTTGAAAAGATGCAGCAAAAACAAAGCTGAGGAGTAAAACTGAATTTATATCTTTAGTCATGACATTTGCTCAGGGAAACATTGAATCAAAAACTGGGGGAAAAACTCGACTGTATTTCAGAATATCTAGAAACCCTTTGGCTTCTGGGGGCCTAGCACATCTCTGATGACTGACCTAATTCATTTATGTCTTCCTCAGTTGTTATAGTATTGAGTGTTCCAGTCAGGGTATGCTGAAAGGATGCAGGAGAAAGTTGATGGATAAGACAAAATGTGAAGAAATATAGAAATGATAATTTAGGAAGGTAATGATCGGGGGCACTAAGGGGGAGTGAGTGGAGCAAGGTTTGGAGTTCATCACCTATGACGTAGTTTCACTTAAGGACAGCCCTGCCAGAGGAATGATAGAAGATAATGAAATCGTGGAGGCAGATGAAAACAGTACACAGAGGGAAGCATCGAGCATGGTGCTGCTGGGGGGGGGGCAATACAATAACTTTGAGTAGAAATGCTGAAACTGCAGGAATTGACTTATATGGAAAAGGTTTACCAGTTGCAAAGTTTCTAAAAGTATATCAAGAAAGTTTACATAAAATTAAATAAATGTAGTTAGACCAAAATTGGGATTTAGATCATTCACTCCAATGGAGGTCAGAAAGTTTGCACTGCAACTTCCAGTGGGCAGACCCTAAGCCTTGTGACAGAATCAAATTTTGTCCTCACATTTCAAACAAATGCTCATATCTCTGGAACCATAGGGGTTATGAAAGTAGTATAAATGGCACAGTCTTCACCACAGACTATTTTATAGTAGTATTGTTATTTAGGTTTTAGGTATTAAACCATATTTTATAAGTCACAGTAAACACAGTAGCTATTACATTTGTAATATTTTATAAACAACTTACAATATCTCATCAGCCACTCAAGTTACACACATACGGTCAGCAACATTTTATACATCTAGTTGAGAGCTTTCACATGAGGCTATTGAGTTCTGTCTGTGATACTTGGTTGTTGGTATATTTAGAAAAAATGTGAAAATTATATCTATGTAAATTAATATCATAAAAACAACAGTTAATATCTATTTACCTGCCTTAGACAGAGGTCAAATATTAATGCAGTTGAATTTGCGCTTGGGTCAGCTTTAAGATGAAATCTTTTAAAACCTTATACACAGCATGGCTTTGGAATTATTGATGCAAATATGAACAAGCAATAGTTGATGCCTAGAGGTGTCAGTAGGAGGTAACTGCAGATGCACCTGGAGGCGTCAGTTGGATGTAATGAGTGACCAAAGCAGTATCTCTTAACTAACATATTCTGATTTCCTGTTAGACAGCTAACTCTCTTCAGAAACAAAAAACATTTTAAGGCCTGATAAGAAAATAATCTCGTTTCTCCTTCTTTATTATTTCCTGCTCACCATCCACCTATATTCCTACTCCTGCTTTGTCACTTATCTTAGGTTCATAGATTAGTAATAGGCTAACTGCTTCTGCAGTCCATTTTAAGCCTAGCCAATTTACCTTCAAAGGTACGAATGAAATCCTGCACCTTGTGTCTGTCATGTAAGCACCTGTACCAATATACCAGCTCCCAACCCCCTTACTCTCTCTTCTTCCTAAGTGCATAGTGTATTTATCATGTTTACTACAGTACTTACTTCTTGTACGACTTAACGTCATTACAGAAATCATTAAGAATTTGGTTTCAAATAAATTATACAACTGAAAATATGACATAACACATAGATGTATTGATCATTGTATGTAATCTTTCATTCTTATAACTGTATTTTATAGGTTCATAGGTAAGTACTAGGATAGCTACCATTGCCGGCCATTTTAAGCCTAGCTAGTTTCCCTTTTTGTGCTGAAAAGCACCTGTCCCATTTGTCATAGGTTGCCTTACCCATCCAGTGGTCGATAACTATATATTACTCCTAATGATAGTAACTGGGATAATTCTATAGATAATTTGAAGAGATCCCTGTATGGGATAAAGGATCTAGGAGCTACCATTGCCCATTATTAGTACAAGAGGCAGTCCTGGGGTAAATTTTCTGTTTCCCATCCATAGATCTAAGTTTCACATGAATTTGGACAGGGATAAGCTTTGTTTTATATGGATGGAGATTCTTTTCTAGAGCAGTGGTATGCTCTGCAAGATATATCTGTTCCTCTAAACCATTCTGTTCATGTTCAAAACAGGTTTAGATCCCTAGACCGGTTATTTCTGATGCCATATAACTTGATGATGTGCAGTAAATCCATCAGTAATTGGTTGGTGGATGGCTTGCATGCCATACACAGGTCACCTCTTAGCAGTCTGTAGAATACAGATTATAGTGACAGAGCTTTGAGTCAGACCATCTTGGACATATTGTTTAGGGCTTGTATTCTTTTAGTAAGATACCTCTGTGGGCATTTCAGTTGTCATGTGTGCCTGCACAGATATACACAAGGGAAATATATTCCATGATTGACATAATAAGGGTTGAGTAAAGGGGGACAATAACATCCTTAGATCTAGACAAAGTCTTTTTTTCATAAGCTGTGCAATACAGAAGGGCTTTCTTACAACAATGGACACATGTTGGTCAAAAATTAGGTCGCTGTCCATATATGTTCCCAGATCCCAAACATATTGTTCATATATTTCCAAAACCCAAATATATTTTACTATATGTTACTATATTCTTATGCCTGTTTTATCTTCCCAGGTTGGAAGTGATACCAGAATATTTGGGTCAGTGTTTTACTCTGCTCAACAAATGGAAATATAGTAAAATAAAATAAATAAAATAAATCATGGATAGAGTTTTACAGGAGTACATAGATGATGCTGTAATTGTGCAAAGCAATCCTAAGAATGTAAAGGCACATTTGGAAGGGGAACACCTCTTTGATACAACCAGATACATAGAAGGGGTCACAGCATGTGAGTGTATCACTAAAGAGAGATGCAGAAGTCAGAAAATATGCTATGGCAGTAATGACTAAAGAGAATCTTAAGCTACAACAGGAAGAATGACATTTAGTGACATTTAAATACTATGGATCAGGACAATTTTTTTATGGATTTTCTTTTAGGACCAACTTTCAGTGCAGGGAAGTATATTATATGAGTAAAGTCATATTAGTGTTACCTCTTCAAATAGTTCCTTATATTGTGATACATCTTCTAAGACTTTTGAGACCTTAAACAGATTTTTAATAGATTTCCTTTCTCTCTTGTCTTCTCTCTTAGTGGCTAATCTACCTTTGCACAATTGTTCCATTTGTTCCTCCTCTTGAGAAATGCCATCAGGCTCTACAGGTGTATCACCAACTCCAAGCTGGGAGGATACAGGGAGTCCACTACTGTGACTGTCACCAGTCCTTGACACATTTGTTCCCTGCTTGGGGGCTCATCACTGCCCATCCCCTAGTAGGGAAAGAGTCTTGCAGCCCTATTCAATTTCTAGAATGGCCTTATGAGCCTCAGCTATCTATTAGAGGTGAGCATTGGATGGTAAAAGGTGAGCTAGTCAGTAGGACAAGCAGAACTGTTAAACTCTCTTCTCTACAATTGCAGGCTTTGCAGTAGCTGTTTGCAGGAAATGCATATATACTACTGCACCTTGCATCCCTAGAAAGCGATGCACTGCTTGCAGTGCAGGCCTTGCTTGGTTACTTACTACAGACAGTGCATCACATTCCTGCAGATGCTGACAGTGCAGTGTACTGCTGCCATATACACCCACAGGACAGGTGATCTGGCTTCAGCCATGTGTTACCACTCTCTTCCCACTGTCAGCCTTCAATGCCAGTGCAGCCAGTTTGAGGATGGGTCAGCTAGGCTGTAGTCAAGGATTTATCCATCTGTACCACAGTGTTGGGCAGATTTTGTAGCTAACTTAAACAAAAAGAGAGACATTTTGGAGTTGCTTTCTAATGGAGAGAATGGCTTTGTAGAATAAATTTGTTCTATTATTCTACAGTTTACTTTTATTGCAAAGGTTACATGGTTATTTTTACATAGGAATTTACATAATACAACATGGAAAACAATAACAGTAGTATAATACAAGACTATCTCAGTCCTTATGGGTGGCAAATAGTGAAAAAGTAAGGATGCATGGATTAGTATGTGAAGGTCTTGTAAAAAAGAAAAAAAAGATTTCCTATTTAGTTGGCTGAAGCAGACTATTCTAACAGCATTTGGATTAAGAAAGCCTAATATTGGCAGGAGTGTAGCTGGCTTTTCATATGTCTTTGTGCTCTCCATGTAGGTTTACATTACTCCCATCAGTAAGTGTACTAAAATTCTAAGATTGTTCACTATTTTTCAGTTGTGTCAAACTCTGCCATCTGATTAAATACATATTTTTGTTTGCTAGGATGGAATGTCAGCATGATTTGCTGTTGCCACATAATATGCTGTGACATTTTTCATATGGTCAATAGAACTAGTATGAATGTCTTCACTGACTGTCATGAACACGACAGTTCTAGCAATCAGCATATAGAATTACTGGATTGTAGTAAATGGAAACAAAGCAATATTATAAGTACGTAACTACATACATGGCTAAGAGCTAAGTTGGCAAAACTTTTCTGCGGCTACTGCTATGTCATTTATCTCCCAGTAATGGAATGTGTAATAAGTAATTTTGTCTATTACAAAATGAAGGGAGTTGGTGGAAAAGTCACATGATTAGTAATATTTTATATTTATGTGTAAGTTAAATGAACGGAACACATCATCTCTAGAAATTTCTTTGCACACATTTTCTTTTGCATATTTTTCAATAAGAGAGCATTCTATCTGCAGAGTTTATGTTGCATATTTTTCAACACTGATGTGAACTGCATTTGAAGAAATATGAAAATCAACCAACGGACCACATCCAACCATTTCAACTTTTTTTTCACTATTATGAAAAAATACCTATCTATGTGTGTATACATATATATATATATATATATATATATATATATATATATATATATATATATATATATATATATATACTATCCCTGAACTTTATGCAGCAGGCCAATGTATAATTTACACATTTTAGGATTTTTGTGACTTTACTCATTCTGTGTAGTTCCAACAGACATCTGTGTATTTCCTAATTCACCTCGTGACATAGTAAAACAGAACAGTTAAAATCAGGATACTAGGCATCTAGTAGCATAAGACCTACCAGTCATAAAGAAACTATAGTTAATTATATTCTTCAGACAACAATTTTCTTATAAATAAAAGTATACAGATAAGTTCCTTAGCTGTTAGGAATAGATTTATATTCTGGGAGACCAGGGTGCTTGATCAGCTTGAGCTGTGCATTAACCTACATTTTTTTTCAGGAACAAACTATTCCAGGTAAGCAGAAAAACAAATTGTGGCTGCAGAATAACTATCCTCTCTATACTCTCCATTTCATTACAGATTAGCAAAATAATCTTTGTTTTTTAAACATATGTTTTGATTTGATTACAATCACACAGAATCACAGCTGATGTTTTCTTATTTCAGTAAGTGTCAACCATTAATTTATCCAGATTGCTGAAGTATATAACTTTTAAATTTCAAAAATACCAACTGCAAGGGCTTCCCACTTATTCAAAAGACAAAACATTCTGTCATAAAATGTTCATTTCTGTGCAGATATGCAGACCTTGTTTTTGCCTTGGGCAAATTTAAATAATGAGTTGCATGAACCAGATTAACCAGGTCACTGTGAACATTAAATTACAGTAATTGCTTTGGAAAGCTGGCTTAACCATGTTGCAACAACATATGCCTTCAAACTGCCTGCAGCAGTGAAGTTGTTTAATTCATTATGTAACCTGCATGTTTTCATTGTTCAGTCAAACTTTGTAAAGTCATACAGAAGGTGTATTAACTTTACAGTTAAAGGAGAACTACACCAAGCCCACAGATTATTTTACTCTGAAAAGATGTGTATTAGACACCACAAATCTGTATTCTTTAACATGCATAGTCCTTGCTCTTTGATGTATTTCCAGCCTGTATGTAACTTTTAATCTCAATTTTGAAATTATATTGTGCATATAACAGCCATTGCCATATTTTTTATGGATGGAAAGAAAGTACTTTTCCACTACTGTAACTTAAATTCCAAAATCTGTATGGGCCCAAGTCCAAAAGACTTGTTCTCAGTATAAGTGACCACTTACACTGAGAACAAGTCAGTGTAAATGACCATTTACATTGTGAGCAGGCTGAAGGCAGGTGCTTTGGAATCTGGTCTCTAGTGAAAGACTGTTTATATACACTAAAGTAAGTCACTTACACTGAGATCAAGTCTTTTGAAATTAGGGTAGACTTACACTGAGCATAACTCTTTTGGAATCTGACCCTATGTATTATAACAACAAAAGTAATCCCTGAAATACACGTTAGAAAAAATTAACTGTGAACATTTTCTCATGTCTCCCAGCACCCATGGATGTAGGGTAGGCAAGAGACTTCTCCCCCCTCCCAAACTTAAATGTACTAACTTGCTCATCACACAAACATGAAAAAAGGAAAAATCTCAAAAAAAAAAAAAAAAAATAGAAATTACAGCATCCATGATTTCCAATGGAAATCCGTGATAGGCATTCTGTCCCTTGGTGCCTTGGGCACATAACACTTATGGAAAAGTAACTTGGCAATATGTACATAAGCTGAAGTAAGTATATATTAGTACTATGCTACTGAAGCTGTCTTTATTTTTAAAAGAAATTCAGCCAAGCATATTGAAATGTAGGGGCAGAAATCTGACAAATATCAGATCTATAATTGCATTTAAACTCAAAAAGAAAATGATGTTTGGCATTGTGCGTGCTGTACCCAACATTTAGTATACTAACTCTGAAGTCACATAGCCTCAGGGAAAACATGAATACTCCTTTTGGAAAATAAATGGAGTCCTCTAGCTTTTCTAGTGCTGTGCACTCTGAAAGAAAACGGCATCTTATTAAATCTACAGTGTGACATGTGCACACTCAGTGTCCTACAGTCAACAAACATTTGTACACAATCATACAGCTTTCTGCCAGCACTGAGATGTCAATTAGCCCTACAAATTAGTGCAATATGCTTCTTGTGGTAGATTATCACAAAATAGTGTTACTATTTCTGTTCCTCTTCATTCTGCCTCCATTTACCTATCAGTTCACTTAACAAATCTGTTTGATGAGTGAACCTTAGCTGTAATTTAAAATATTCTAATTACTGTTATTCATCTACTTTGCCAGTGTGACAGTGCATCAGGCATTGTTTTATTTTAAATGCAGTGCTGCATTCTATGAGGTGACAAAACTCAGAAAAGAGAAAAAAAAGTGGATTTCGCTTTTCTCAAATTCTGCTTACTAAATACTTTGGAGTGCCTGTGGTACAGACAAATGGTTGCTTATTAGTGCTTTAGTGTATCTTTGCTAAGGGAAATAAGTTATTTCACTATAGCCCAGCTTAGCTTTTTCTGAGTACTAAATCCTACTTCTTTAATGAACAGGATTCCAGAATTCTGGATGGATACAATGTTTGAAAATTAGGGGATTATTTTTTCAAAAGCATAAGAGATATGTTAATATAAATTTTACCTTTGCACTAGTGGGCAACCCTTTCTCAACTTTCACAGAACACTTCCTCACCATAAATTCATGGCATTTTACATTCAACCCATGTTTACCTTATGGAATTGCTTGAATGGCAGATCCTCTGATGGGCACAATATCTCATAGTCATGCAATGTGATCATTTTCTGTTCAGTACATGCGTCACTGGGAAACTCATTTTTTATTCCATTTTATAATCTTTTCCAAAATTCAAACACAAAAAAGGCAGATGGAAAAGCCACAAATACTAAAGAATTAATTTAGAAGGAAAATTAGAAATGATATTGCCCATTTCTAAGCTGTAATACACAGGTTTATAAATTGTTTTGCATAGATCAAGAATAAAAAGTCATATATCATATGTTGTGGAAAAGTCTTAATGTGGTGACCTACATTTGTGAGTCTACAAACTTCAGGTACTAATTTGTAAATATACACTGTACACACTTAAATACTTATTGGAGTTTTTAGACAGTGTGTTAGAATTAAAGAGATTATATTTTAAAAGTAAAAGTTCTTACTCTGTACAGAAGATACAAGCACTGATTCGTGGAGACATAAAAAAGAAAATGATTAGGAAACAAAGTAGCAAAAGAGAATCATCAGAAGAGCTAAAGAAGACAGTGTACAGCAGCACTGGAAATCAGATGCTTCCATTGCTGATGGAAGGATCTAGAAGTCCAAGTATTATGACAACTTTAGATAGGAGGAGCTGGGATTTGGCAAAGAGGGCAGCTAAGTGTAGTCTTCTGTCTATCCCATGGATGAGAGCTAAGATAAGGGCAGGTGAGTGGGGTGGAAGGAAGGGGATGTAGTACAGAAAAAGTCTGGGAAGGCAGGAAGAATTTGATTATATGGAATGTGGAAGGCATTTTCAATCTTATTATTAAAAAGGAAAAATAGCTAATTGAATAAAATGGAAGCAGTTCATACATTTATAACAAGAAACAAGGATGAAGATTTAAGAGGTAGAAAATTTGATTACTATAGACTACCCAATAATAGAACCTAATCATGTAAAGGAACAAGTGGCCATACTGTTAAGGAAGGGTTTATGGGTGAACAAAAAATAAATCAGGAAAACTGATGATGCATGAAACTGTGGAAAGTTTGAATAAGATTTGGATTAAACACTAATTAAGTCAAGAAGACAAGGTTTATAAAGCAAGCTTTTGAACAGAAAGGTAGACATGAATAGAGACCTAACAGCTAGATTGGAAGGAAAAACTGTACTGTAACTCGAAAGAAGGAGAAACCAAGTTTTATAATAACTGAGAGAGAGAAAATGGAAAAAAAGAAGGAAAAGATAATGGAGAAAGGGATGCTAGACAGGGGAAGGTGTGATATTTGAATAGAATGGTACCAGGAAAAATGAAAATGTACTTCCCAAAGGACTGACACAAATATGCTAGTGGGTTAGTTTGGTTTATGATTCAGTAAGAAACAAGGATGTGGGTGGACAGGGTAGCAAAAATGAAAAGGGTAACACTTGCCTGTAATTAGAAGATATTAGTTTTTACATAATGTTATTAGGGGAAGGCCTTAACACTGACAGACGAGAATGAAAAAAGTAGAATGAAAGAGAATGAATAGCGGCTGTGAACAGTTATGAGTCAGGCGATGATTGATAATGAAAGAGACAGGGAAGAGATATAACTAGTATGATGAGATGAGGAGATTGAGTCAGCTGTAAAAGAAGGATGATGAATAAACCTCAGGATAGAAGCAGAAATAAAAATTGAAGAGACAGAGTGGGCTATAAATGTCTGCAGAAAGAAACTGAAAAGGTAGACAGGCAAAGATTGCATTTGGTGCTGGAAAGCAACAGAGAATTTGTGTGAGAAAATAGAACATAGTGTTCATTGCAGACCACATCTGCAAGAGAAGTAGAGTAAATAATACCAAGCAGGAAGGATTTCTTATGGGGACAAAAACACAGCTCTGATAAGGATTTAGTTTGGAGATTGCAGCTAGAAGAGGAACAACAAAAATGAAAGGCAGTAGACATCAGCAGATTAAAAAAGAGGGAGGGGAGAAAATGAAAATACAAGGACACTGTTTATCCATGTCAGTAAAAAACTGTAATGCACAAGCTGAAATGTTCTAAAAATAGGAAGAATAGGAATAAGAAAGAATAAAACATATCAGTAAGTTAATTATGAACAAGAAAATAGACATACAAGCAAAGAAATTGAAAACAGAAAACAGTAGGACTTGACAGATTCCTAATGGAATTGGTAAAAGGATCAGAAAAGTACTACAGGGGGAGCTCACTAGGTTTTCAATATCTGTTTGTCAAGAAATGTTTGTCAGAAACAATGAGAATTATTGAAGGCTGTTGCCTTCCATGTTGTGAGTGGTAGCTGTAGTGGTGGGAAAGTAGACAACCCAGCTAATTTTAGAGAAGTCTTACTGATAAGTACTGTGCTACGATATTGACAAGATTTCTTTTGCAAAAACGTTTATTCATTTTAAAATAAAAAGATAAGCAGTGGAAAGGTTAACAAGAGAAAATGTGGTGTGAGGTGCTACACTCAGGCAGTTACTTACCTTAACAATGTAGTTTTGTCTTGTATATTCAGTTTAAATCAGCTATTTGTTCAACACTTTTCATGTAATTAGTTAATTAATTAATTTAGTCAGTTTAGTGGAGAACTTGAGCCCCACTTTTAATTAAGACATCATAGAAAATACCTGACATAAATGCAAACAAATAAAATATAGAAGAAACAATGGTAGTTGGGAAATGTTAACAAAAACCATATAGACAGCATATGCACCGATGAATGCTGTCTTACAGAGGAAAAAGAGTCAGTTAGAGATACGTGAAGCAGAAGAAAAAATAATTAAGTGACAAAGCCTCTGGTGTGGTATAACAATCACATAATATTCACATATGTATATTTCAGTGTTATTTCATCTACTACCATGGTCAGAAACTGCCCTGTCATAGTTAATATGTTAAAAATACAGCTTGTCAAACCTTCCCAAGTCTAAAACATCAAAACCGTTTACAATTCTTTTCTAATTGCAAGTCCTTTATTAGGTTAAAAAAACTAAAGAACATTTACCATACATTGATATAGCACATTGTATTTCTTTCTGTTAATTAAATTAAACAGATACTACTGTCCTGCCTTAAGATAAAATAAAATAATATAGACAATTATGGGCAGGTCGGTGATCATTATTACTTTATTATGTGATCGAGACAAGGATGCAAAGAAAGCTCTTGAGGTAAATATTGGCAGACATGTCAAGGACACATAACATAATACAAGGTTATGATCTGCTGATCCTCTTACAATTCTTTGTAGTGATTGAGATTTATTTTTTTCCATGTAATACAAATTAAATAAAATTAAGATAATAAATGTGCTGTGTTGTTTTGGATTTGAAAGACAGTAAAACAGTGAGGGAATGGTTGACTTCTTTTTTATAAAAAACAATATCACCAGCAGCTACAGTCACCACCAATGAGCTTCCAAAAATTGAATAAATAGTAGACCGCAATCTGCACAATGAATAAAACCAAGTGACAGTGGCCATTGACTTGAAAACCTTTTAATGTAGAATTTAATACATAGGACTACGCTTACTTCCCAATACATACGGGATGTCCTCAGAGTAATACAACATTCCACAACTGGAGGATTTATATCCCACTGAATTAATTAAAAACTCTACTCTACCCCTCTTAAAAATAATAATTAAGTGCCAAAAAATGCATTTAATCAAAAGGCTTGTTATCTGTAATACATCCACATTGTAACTAATACTCATAAATAATAATGAAATAATCCATCATGCCATTCTAATGGATTTTATTATATATACATTAAAAATCATTCATTCAGATAATTGCTTTTAATGTTAAAAAGGTTCTCACTGATATTTGGTCATTTAACCCTTTTGGTCCCATGGCATTTGTCTCAATTGCATTCTGTTTCTTTCTTTTCTAGTTTAATTTTTAATGGACTACCCCTCTGATCATATTCAACAATATGTGATATAAAAAAGCCAAAAGTGTGTCCTTAATTTTTGGATCTTGTTTCTTAATGTTTCTTAAGTGTTTGTATATCCTTACTTTAATGGCCCTTTCTGTTTTTCCTGTGTTGAAAAAATGTCATACCTTAGATAGGGCAACATACAGCACTATTTTGAATTGCGGTTACATTTTCTGGGGCATTTAACCATACCAAACCCCCAGATATAGACACTTTCACCATCAATAACTGAAGGACATTGTGAACAGTGTCCACATTTAAACATCCTTCCATTATCTCAACTGTCTATTTTGGGGTTGTTAATATACTCTAAATATTTTTTAATATTCCAATCTCTTCTAAAAATAATTCCAGGCCCTTTCGGTATTTTTGTTGGTTGATACCAACTATTTCAAAAATCGTCCAGTTGTTCAAAATATGTCTTATAACATCTAAAATTACTATTAAAGGTAAGGATATACAGCCCTTTTTAAAGCCCTTATCCATCAATTTTGAATTAAGCATCTCCTGACCATCCACCCCTAATAATGGCTTGTAACAAAGTATCCTTTTCTTGTAAACTTCATTGAAAATGTTCTCCAGAAAAGACTCAAGGTATCTTCTATTGAGTAACAATAATCTTAGTTTTTCTCCTAATAAAAAATGTCTCTAATGAAGAGATAATTTTAGCCAGTTTGACCAGTTGCCCTTTTACTAAGGCTCTTTTTTGATAAACTGGATGTCGACCGGCAAAATGGAGCAAAGAATTTGAATAAGTGTTTTTTCTTTAAATATTAGTCAAAAAAACAGTTGATTACCTGATCAATAGTGATTTTAATATCTAAGTAACATATTTGGACGTGGGATTTGTTTAAGGTAAATTTAAAAAAAAATTGTCAAATTATTTACGTATTGAAAAAATTCATGCAACATCTCCTCTGTGTCTCTCCAAAACAGGACATTATCATTCAAGAAGCACCTATATAACATCCAAGGAATCCTAGAATTCAGAGTCAAAGATGAAGTTTCTTTCCCAGTGTGTTAAAACAATGTTGGCAAAAATGGAATCACATGCTGTCCCCATAACCAGACCAGTTTTTTTGATTGTAAATGGTTCCCTAAAACCAAACATGGTTGTTGTCAAAAATTAACTCCATCAAGGTTCTAAGAAGTTTAGTACTGTTATTTTCCTATATATCTTTATGAGTCAGAAACTCACAAAGCCAAACCACTCCACAGTGGTGAGGTATAACTGAAAATAAATCAACTATGTCTATTGTTACTAATACCAAATTGTCACATGTTGTTGTTCACTTTCATCAGAAAATCTCATAAGTCTTTAAAGATATAATATTCTTCCCTTAATATATCTTTTAATTTTAATTTGACATATTTAGCATACCATAAGTCTTAGAACCCTTGCAGTTAACAGTTAGGCGTAAGGGGGATCAGTCATGTCCTCATGAATTTTTGGTATTCCAAAGATACCAAGAATCTGTGGAAATTCTGCCTTCAAAAAAGAGTATTCAATTTAAGTGATTTGTCCTTGGGTAAATAGGTCAAAACATGTTATATCTATCTTATTGTATACTATATTAAGTTGATTTTTTGATATTTCCTCATATTTGTCAGAAAATATAATACTTTCCATCTTGTTGTTGTAGTCAAAGGTGTCCATTGCAACTAAACCCCCACTTTTATCTGGTCCCTTTGGTCTTAGATCTTTTTTCTTACTAATAACCTTAAGCAATTTCTATTCCTCACTTGTTGTGTTTACATTTTCCTGTTGGTGGGGTTTATTTAGTAGACTACTAATATCTCACTTGCATAGTTTTTCGAACAATAGAATAGTAGGATGCAAGGGTGGGATGTAGGTAGTAGGTCTTTTAAAAATATCTGTAACCCTGTCCTTGAGACTGTTGCCTCCCAATAAAACCTGCAAGTTTAATTTCCTAGTATATAATTTACATTACAAGTTACAAGTATTATGAAATCTATCCCATCCTTTTCTCCTGCTGAACTACTTACAGCTAACCTTAAAATCAATGACCAAACAACTATCACAGTAGCAGCCATCTACATTCCTCCAGGAGACAACATTCCTCTGCTCAAAAATATTCTTTCATACTTTTCTCAACACATCCCCAATGAAACTATCCTCTTTGGGGATGTCAACATTAACTGGTTAAATCTCAGTAATCCAAACTCTAATACTCATATTAATTTATATGGCTTTACACAGCTAATCTCCCAACCTACTCATACAAACAACTCTCACACATCTTGTACTCGTATTGACTAGGTACTTGTATCTAATCATTCCAAATATCATAATCCTGAAACCCTGCCAAACACCCTGATGGATCACTCTCCTATAAAAGTGCTTAGGTTCACTCCCCACTTCTCAAAACCTCCTAGATTTATCACTTGTCGCAAACTCTCTAACTTCCATCCAGAAATATTTATTGCCCTCCTCTCTAAAGTAAACTGGAAATTTCTTACCCAACTCCCACTAGAAGTAGCAGTCTTAGCTTTCAACTCCACCTTCCTTAGCATCTTAGACTCACTTGCTCCCCCTCACAAAGTCCAATTAAATCCACCACATCTCCATGGCTTTCAAAAGCAACTCATACCCTTATGATAACTAGAGACAAATTATGGAAAAAATGGTCACAGACTAAGCTCCCTGCAGACTTACTAAAATATAAAGAACTCAGAAATCTGGCAAAAAAACACATAAACTAAGATAAAAAGGACTTCTATAAAAAACCTCCCACAGCCCTAAAATCTAATCCTAAAATATTCTGGAACTCTATTAACCGAATATTACATCTGAGTAATCTTAGCTCCCCCAATCCATGCCCAGACAAGACATCTGAAGAGACTGCCACTATCTTCAATACCTATTTTATTGATTCAATATCTAAGCTACTGAACCCTGACCCAAACTCCTCTACTACTAACATCTCCAATTCTGCTGAACCTACTCCTATTACTATCTCCTCAAATTCCTTCTCCCTCAAACCTGTCCCTAATTGCTACATCAAAACTCTACTCTGTAAATTAAAACCACGCTCAACATCAGCTGACAATATTCCTTCCACTTTTCTTCTACTAACTGCTGACTCTCTTGCTCTCCCTTATCTGTCCTAATTAATCACTCTATCTCTGAATCTAAAGTCCCTTCCATCTAGAAACAATGCTACACTCTACCTATACACAAAGGAGGAAACTCCTCTGATATCTCCAACTTAAACCTATTGCTATCCTCTCCCCTGTCTCTAAAGTACTAGAAAAATGTATTTATCAACAAGTTGTGCAGTATCTAATACAGGAAAACCTGCTTACACCCACTCAGCACAGCTTCAGACACAAACGTAGCACCACTACAGCTCTATTATCCTTCCTCAACACTGTCTCTATAGCCATGGATGACCATAAACTTGTTTCTTGCCTATTTGTAGACCTCTCAGAAGCTTTTGACACTGTCTCACACTCTCTTCTGCTGCACAAACTGCATAACCTCAACTTGTCCTCTGATAGTGTTGCATGGTTCTTCAGCTACGTCACTGACAGATCTCAATCAGTGAGATGGCACTGTGCACTCTCCCCTCCTCTCCCTGTAAAAATGGGTGTACCTCAAGGGTCTATCCTAGGGCCTTTACTTTTTAGTAACTTTACTAATCAGCTCTATAACGCCTATCCTCAGTCATCTTTAGTGCAATACGTAGATGACTCTACAGTCATCACCACAGCCAACTCTCCCTCTAAGCTCTTCCCAGCTAGTCAGGCATCTTTTAACTTAGTTGAAACATGGCTCTCCAGCAACCAGCTTATCCTTAATTCTAAAAAAACAAAGCTGTTACTCTTCCTACCTAAAACGTTCAATAATATAAAATCCTCCTTCTCCATACAGTCCCTTAATAACACTCCCATTCAGGTAGAACCCAGCAGTAAGCTCTTAGGTGTAACCATCAGTGATCAGCTTAAATTTGACTTGCATGTTAATAACTGTATCAAAATTAGGGCTCCTTTACCGTAACAAGAAATTCATTACCTCTGAAGCCAAGATTACTCTCTCTCTTACCGACCTTCTACCCAGTGTAATGTACAATTCTCAAATTCTCACAAATCTTAACTCAGCACACCTAACCAAACTTGAATCTACCTACAACAAGGTAGCTAGATTTTGCTGCCAAACAAACCTACAAATCCCATCACTGTCTATCTCTAAAACACCTAAACTGGTTTGAATTACCCCGCCAGTTTCTTCTCTCTTAGCTCCAGATCATCCATTCTATCCTATACCAGCCTTCCTACTGCCCAACACTACCCCCTCTCATCTCCCATTATTCTCCCTCCAGACCTCTCTGAAGCTCTATCCAAGACCTACTACAAATCTACAAACCCAAGTCTAAATTTGGATGCAACATGTACAGCTATTACCCCACTATTGCCTGGAATAGCATCCCACTAGAAACCAGGACCCTTACACATCCTAAACAATTTAAGACAGCCACCAAAGAGCACTTTAAAAGTCACTGGTTCTGCCACTGCACTTTTTCTGACCTTAACTCACTAATCTCACTAGCTCTCTCTAATCTTCCTTGACTACTCTTTCTGCTGTCTTCTAAAATCTATTAAGCAAATCGCCTCAGCGAAACATTCTATTGTAATTGTCTTGCCTTTATGCAACTACATTGTGATAAAACTGGGGTTTTGTACCACTTACCCTAAAAACTATATTCATCTTAGACATATTTTCTTTTCATACATCTTGAAATAGTTTTGCTATACTCCTGATTATTGACACTGTATAACATTGTATTGCTACTTAATGCCTTGTAATAATCCTGTAACATTGCTATTTAATGCTAATATATAATGAAAATTGTACAATATGTTGGGGCTTTTCTCCCTGGGCCTCAACTGAAAAAGGGCTCTTCAGCTGAGTTGTTCAATCCTGGTCAACAAATGCAAAATAAATAAATAAATAAATAAAATAATTTAAGGTCCACTAGTGGTTTGATCGTTCTTCCCCTCTTTGAAGGAACAAATGATATACCTTTCTCAAAAAAATCTTCATGTGATTTGCTAAAATGGATAGAACTAAACTGTATAAAGTAAAATCACTCTTAGTGTTAAAAAAAAGTTCTAATGGTTCTTCCTGTTGGATTTTTGTCTCTTGCCCTTTCTCCTCTTTTGTTGTGATGAAGACAGGATAAGCATTCATATTCTGAAGTTATAATGGGCACTGTTCCTGCCTGGTATCTATCCCTTTGTTTAGTAACCTCTCTGACCTTCCGAGAGGTGATGGCTCTAAATGATAATCATAAATGTTGTTGTTAACCACACCAAAATTATTGATATTCACTTCATTTTTGCAAATATCACCTTGAAAACTAGGTGTTAGGTGTAGGATAAGCCAGTTTATTCAAATAACCCCTCTTATCCCTCAATACTTTCTTCTCCTTCCTATTTTTAACATCATTACAATTTTTATCAACTCTTATAAAAATGTTATTATAATTGGTTGTAAATAGTTCAACCATCAAATCCTTAGAAATACTTACATCAGGCTGTGTAATTTCCTTCTCTAACATGTCCATAGTCTTTAAATTGTGTTTAATAAGTAGTTCCATTAACTCATGTCCATGTCTATCCAATAGTCATAGAAGTTCACAGTGCAAGTCCAACCCATTGTTTTAACCCGTTAGGAAATTTCAACATTCTTAAACCCTTGGGAACAATCCTGTTTGATGTTTTCACAAAAAATAACAGTTCATGACTTGCAATTCCCTGTACTTAGATAATTTTTACTCAAATAATCTTAATATTTTATTTTAAAGCCTTAATTTCTCAAACTCTACTCTTATCTGGTTCTCTAGCTGCCTCTCTATCAGACTTCAGTCTGTTAAATGGCTCTCTACCTCTTCCCCTTCCTCTCTATCCAAACTTCAGTTCCCAAGGCTCCATTCTTTTTTTTTTTTAAATATTTTTATTCATTTCCAAAAACAAGAAAACATGAATGCAGGTTATTTATGACAATGAAGTATTTACAAATTATTTAAAAAGGTAGGCTAAAACCTCTAAACAGATATCAAACATTAAAACCAAAATAAAGTATTTACAAGGGTGTCTATTGTTGACATATAATTGACTTTCTATACAATTGTTTCCTGATTATAATCTGCTGCAGTCATTATTCTCCAGTATTTCAGTTACTTTTTGCCACGCTACGTATAATGATGTAGTTCTTTCAGTTCTTCCTTTAATAGTGTTCATTTCCAATTGCGATACTGCTGACACCATATTCATGAATTGCTTAACAGTTGGAGAAGCTTTGGATTTGCAGTTTGATGTAATGTTCTTCCTTGCAATAGCTAGGAGAGTCCATAAGATTACATATTTTGTTCTTGGCACACAGTCGGGTACAGGTGCATTAAACAAAATAATAGATTTGGAAATCTGGAATTTATCATTGAATACCATTTGCAGAAAATAATTTATTTTATCCCAATATGGTTTAATCAAATGGCATTCGTAAAACATATGTTGCCAGTCTGCTTTTATTGATAAATCACATCTCCAGCAGCCAATATTTTTCTTAAACATAAGTTCCATTTTATGAGGGGTTACATAAGATCTGTGTATGAATTGCCATGTAAAAAGTCTCCAATGTAATGAAAGTGATGTCTGCTTTGGAGAGAGAAGAATTAGTTTTTTATCTTTGTCATTTGGCACATGTCCATTAACTGATCTATAATAATTCCATATTTTGTCATTATTATGCATTTTTATTTTTTTTATAAATAGATGATAAGTATCCCTTTCCAGTAATGGGTTGATTCGTTAGTAATATTATATGTTCTATAAGGTTAGGAACATTTTGTCTTATTGATGGTTGCATTGTTTCTTGTTTGCTTAATATATAGTCTTAATTCTTGTACATGTAACCACGAACTATCTTCCATATTTAATTTCTGTTTAATCTGGTCTATTGTCAGAGGTTTTCCAGAGTTTAGCAATTGATGCCAATATATTAATCCCTTTTTCTTTAAGCATTTTGACTACTTCCATATTAAATGTATTATATTACCTTGTGTGTACGCTACTGGATATAAAAGAAATGACTATGCTTTAATATCAGGATTGCTATTAATAAGATTTTGGAAATTTTTTAATGTATAAGTAATGTATTTGAACTTATATTTTTATTCTTATGTATCATCATATATTCCTTCATCAGCCATAGAAAATTGTTTGGTATGAAATCTGTATACTTATTTACTACTACAAATCCTGATTTTAACCAGATTCTCTCATGAACTAGCTTCCATTTTGATGTATATTTTGTATTTAGTCATAATGATATTGTTTTAATAATGGATGAATGCAAATATATTTCTATGTCTGGTAAACCTATGCCACCTATATCCCAATCATCTAGATGATACTTCATAGCTATCCTTGGTTTTTTTGGATACCATAGGAATCTTACCATTAAATCATTTAATTGTTTTAGGTGCGATTTAGCTGGTGGCAAAGAACAAACTTGTATGACATAAAGAATTTTTGGAAATATGATCATTTTAATTATATAAAGCCTTTCTTCCATTGAAAAGAAGAATTTATTCCATCTTTGTATTAGATTTTTAATATTATTTAAGGTCTCTTTATAATTTGTTTCAATTGTAGTATCTAGGTTGTTAGTTATTATAATTCCCAAGTATTTAATTATATTATCGGTAGAGATATATTTATGGTATTTTTTATTTAGATCTTTTTTATTAGTATTTATAAGCAATACATTTGTTTTGTTCTCATTAAATATAAGACTTGAAAAGTTTTGAAAGTTTTGAATTGAGTCCCATAATGCTTTTAAACTGCTATTATTATTTTTTAAGGTAATTAAAATATCATCAGCAAAAAGTTGAATTTTAAGCTCTAGGCTGTTGTCTAGTTGTATTCCTTCAATATTTTTATCCATATGCATATTATTTGCTAAGGGTTCAATGACTAGCGCAAACAATAATGGAAAAAGAGGGCAGCCTTGTTTTGTGCCCTTAGTTATTTTAATAGATTTAGACAGATAAGATCCCAGTTTTATATAAGCCAATGATTTTTCATATAATGATTTTATTAACAAAGTGAAGATGTTTGAGAAGCCATATTCTTCTAAAACTAACCACAGATAATCCCAGTTCACTGAATCAAATGCGCTATTTATGTCTAAGCTAATAACATTCATTTTGTTTTTTGTGACATTTATATAATCAATTAAGGAAAAAATTATTTTAATGTTGTCATAAGTGTTCCTATCTTTTATAAAACCTGTTTGATCCTCCTCTATCAAAAGTGGTAGTAATTGTTTTATTCGAGCAGCATGTATTGCCATAAAAATTTTATAATCTATATTAAGAAGTGAAATGGGTCTGTATGATGAACATTCACTGGGATCTTTATTTTGTTTCAGAATTGGTGATATTAATGTGTACTTCCAAGAAGGAGGAATGTCTTTACCATTTTTAACTGCTGTAAAGACATTCAATAACAACAGCAAAGCCTCATTTGATAGTAATTTAAACATTTCTGGGGTGATATTATCTATACCTGGAGCTTTGTTTAATTTTAGCTTATTTACTTCAGCTTTAAGTTCTGCCATTGTTCTTTGTTTATCTTTTAGTTGTACCTGCTCCTGTAATAACCTAACTTTAACATTGTTTTTGAGAAAAGCTTTCAATACTGAATGTGTTTTTGTTTTCTCATTTTGATTATTAAGTTTATGGAAAAATAGTCTAAAAGCTTCTAGTATTCCTTCTAAATCAGATACTTTCTTTTTGGTTTCTATATTATGTATTTCCTTGATTTGATTTGTTTTAATAATCTTTTTAGTCCTAGTTGCTATTCTCCGTTGGTTTTTAGGGTTCATTGAATAGTAACATAGTTTAATTTTTTTCTAAGTTGATCATTGTTTTGTGGTGTAGAGTCTCTGATTATTTTTTATTAGTATCTTCTAGTTCTTTTATTAAGTTGGTGTTTCCATTTTGAATATCAAGCTTTAAATTATCTACTTTTGACTGTAATTCCATTAATTCCTTATTCCACTGTTTTTGTTTATTTTTATACCATCCCACCACTCTTCCATATAGGTATGCTTTCAATGCATCCCATATATATATTTCAGATACATCTTTTGTAAGATTGATATCTAGGAATGTGTGTGTCTCTTTAATATACAATTATTTAAAATCTTTGAGATTTGTTATGTAAGATGGTATTCTTGTTACTGATATCCTTCTCTTGAAACATAAGTCTATCTCAAACGTTATGGTCCGAAAATGGGCATGAAATTGTCTTGACTTTATTTAATTTAGAGGTTAAATCCTTTGTTATGTACACTCTATCTATTCTAGAGTATGTATCATGTCTGTGGGAAAAATGTGTAAAGAATAGTGAATCTGGGATAGCATACTCATTTATGTCAACTATATTAAAAGTTTCAACAAACTCAGATAACAACTTTGTTAAAGGTGATCTCTTATGTGTAGTTTTAGTATTTGTGTCAGTTTCTTTTATAATGCAATTGAAATCTCCAGCTATGATTAAATTGCCTATGGTATATTGTACAATGCCTTCTAAGTGTTGTTTGGCCACTCTAACACCTAGTCCTGGTATCCAATAAATATTCACTAATGTATATATCATTTCATTGATAGATATTGTCACTAGACAAAACATTCCTGAGTTGTCATGGAATGTGTTTATGATTTTAGGCATTAAAGTAGTGTTTTTCCACAAAATTGCTACTCCCCTTTGCTTCTGATTATAGGTGGAACTTACTAGTATTGTATAATTTTTATTGTTTATTTTATTTATGTCTTCCTGTGTAAGGTGTGTTTCCTGTAAAAATACTAGTTGCACTTCACATAGCTTTAAATATCTATAAAGACTTCCCCTTTTGCAGCTATTATTTAAACCATTTACATTAAGAGATATACATTTTGCAATTGGATTTATATTAGCTTTGCTTTTATCCATATTCATATACTCGTAACAATGTGTAGATGTGTGTACATGAAGAGAATGGCTTGTTCTTTCTTCTTCCAACAGTATTACAATAGATTATAGACACCCAATAAAAGTAAATTACAAGATCATAACTGAGAACAATATAAGATAAACAGCCACCAAACCCCTCCATGAGAAAAAACATCTCATCCTTGAATGATCTAATCATTCATGCGATCTCTCTAAGTCTGGAGTTCAGCATCCTCCCCCGGCCCCGCCATATGGTAGTTTTATAATGAAAAGTATCTTATATATCTTTTAAGTATACGTGTATCTGTCTTTACAGATTACTTAAATACAGTCTTTATCTATTTTTAATATTTTATAAAACACTAAGGCAACACAACTATACATAGATTTAATACTTAACTATTTGGTTTTGTTTAAATTGTAAAGGAAAATCTTTTATTTTAATATATCTTTTGTGTAGCAATAACGGTTATGCATCTTAAAAATAATATGCTTGCTGTCTATCTCCCTTATAGTGTGAGTGGCATTCATAGGTATCAAATTTATTGTAATGGTCTACCTATATATACATATACATACATACACATACACACACACACACACACACACATATATATATATATATATATATATATATATATATATATATATATACACACACACATACATACATACACACATATATGCATAGATACATAAAAAAAATGTTAAGCATTATATGCATCAGTTAACCATGCCACAAGTTGATTAAATCAGAAAGTATCCGTAACAATGAGTATAACATTACATTTGTATTGTCATTTATCAGTAATCTTATAGTTTTCTTTTAATTCAAAAAGTCATATTTTAATGGTATGAATGCTACTAATTTGTTTTTGGCATTGGTATTATATAGTTTAAGACTATATTTCTTAGCAATTCCTATATAATTATTAGTGCCACTGGCATATTTCATCGCTAGTGTACCACATATGTCATTTGTCAAATAGCAACTCATACTCCTTATGATATTACAGAATTTATCTGCAGCGTTATAACTGTAAGGTTGGAAAATATGAGAAGCAAAGTAGTCTTTAAATATGCTATAACACAATTGTTTGGTACTTATTACTGTTAACTCTTCTACATACACAGGAAAAGATAACCTTATATGACCATCAACCATTTTCCTTCATTTTTCTCTTCATCCTTTTATTCTCCATTTTTAATAAATATTTGTTTCTATTGTGGCTTCTTTGAATTTAGTGAGGGTACTCCATATCATATTATAGATAATATACAATGTTCAAACAGAGAACATGCCCAATATAGAGACATATTCTCAACTCAAGTGGTCCACACCATATATTTATAACACTGCAGTCAGAAATATACTAATGAATATGCAATAACTAGCAGCTTTGCAGCATGTGTGTGTCTCTAACAAATACATATCTATAGGATATGAAAAAGAATAGATAGCACACTCTTGTTTCATAATTAACAAATGCACACAGCCTGGTATTTACTTTCATAGACAGAAATTAGACCTGTTACTTATATGCATATCAGGTACCAACAGCAATATGTTAGTAAATGCCTATGCTATTCAAATCATATTTTAATGCTGATTGATATGAGATGTAGCTGACAATGGCTTTAGCTTTTGTGATGTTATATAATATATATTCAGTATTATAAGTAAAAGTATGTTGCATGTCTATTTGCAATCTAAGGTTCAAGGCTGATCAATTTAGACATACAAGACAACCTCTTTAGCCTTGGTTATATAATGGAAGTTACTGTGTCTCTACACAACCATTCATTTTCAGTGAGGATGTTCAATATTAATATAACTTGCCTTTAATAAAAGCATACTTATAATTCAGCAGTTCTTTCCTATATATATATATATATATATATATGTAAAACAATATCATAAGCAAGTCTGGGATTTTTTCTTGCTCATTACTGCTTAATGATTGTGCTACTTGAACAATTTAATATTTACAGAGTATCTTGATAATTAAACAGCAACTCCTTTTACCCTTAAAATGCCTAATAACACATAGCTACATTCATGAACCTTAATTGACTTACTATCCTTAAGGTTGAGTACACTAGCTGCAGTGTGTTTACAAATATGTTATATAGTTCCAGTCAAGGACTTAAATATATTAAATTTTTATAAAATTAAGTTAAATTATAGTAATTTACGTGGGTGATCTTATCAGAAAAGATTATAGTAAAGTCTGTATGTGTTAACTATTCATACAGTTTCTTCCAAGTGATATACTTTTTTTTTAAGCTTTGTGTGCTGTTTATGTGTACAATTCAAAATGAATAACAAATATTACAATATAATAAAATGTCATGTATGTGTTGATACCTTCTAAATTCATTAGGTACTTCAGTGTACTTTTAATATTTGTTAAAACTGTAAAAGCACTTTGCCATCTCATAAATAATGTGCTGGTTACTTTAAGTAGCTTAGGAGCTGACACCACACCCATACTGTCTTGTTTTAGTGCTGACATCACTCATGACTGTTTACTTTCATTTTGTGCTGTTAGAAGGTTTAACACACTGTAATGGATTCTAACTGAAGAACCTTCATTCAAGGGTGGTAAAATAAGAGTTCCCAGCTCGTGACCATGGCGGGAAGACAAAAACAAAGTAAGTGAAGTTTTTAGGGCTTTTTTAAACTGAACACCAGCTCATTAAACTTCTATTAGTTTTCTTAACATTAAGGGCAGATATACAAGCCAAACAGTTGTTTGTTAGTCAAAAAGGCACTTTTAGCATCAAAGAATAGATAATTACTTTTCAAGGCACTTTTTGACAGTTATTACTATCAGTTTTTATATATTATTATGTGTATTAAATAGATAAGTTTAGATATTTCATGCAGCTTAGTGTAAATAATATAAAAAGGAATCATGCTCATTTAAACATACCACATTAATATGTAAGTGTAAATACATCATATTCTATACTAGCAGTAAAAGGCAGGTAATTTATAAATGAACTATCTAAACATCATTTAGAGTTAGAAAAATCATGACTGTAAGTATTTACACTGTAATAGAGAAAGATATGTTACCTTGCTTTCTTTAAGGTTGTTTCCTTTAGTTATAAAATGTCCTGCTTATCTTGTATTTATATTGTTTCAAAGACTGACACATGTGTAAAGCATGAATGCTTTCAAAGAACTTTTTTGCCTTACAGAGCAAATAGAAGACAATAATGTTTGTGTTTTTCATATGTCTTTTATCGTTTCTTCTTCTTCTTGTCAGCAGTGCTCCATTCATTTTTTCTAAGTGACGCTTAACCCCAAATTGGGAGAAATCCATTTCTTCCACATTATCCAAGGTTTTATTAACTGAAAGATAATAAACTGTTGCTTGCAGAGTGCCAAAAGTTTTAGGACCTTCAGTAAAAAATATTTTTATTCTTGCAGGGAACAGCAAGTGGACTTTAAGTTGTCTTTTTTTCAATTCCTTTATCAGAGGGAGACATTCTTTTCTTGCAGTTATAACTCCAGCAGAATAATCATTATCAAATCTGATTATGTTGTCTTTGTATTTAACTGGAGAAGTTGACCATGCTGTTTTTAAAATAAGTTCCTTGTCCTGTGATGAAAAAAACTTTACTATTATTGATCTCGGGTGATTTTTTGATTTGATGGTTGATGAAGCATCTCTTAAGGATCTGTGGGCTCTTTCAATTCCATAAGAAAGAGCTTCAGGCAATTTTAAAACTTCTGGTAACCAGGTAGTAAGGAAAGTCACCATGTTATCTCCCTCTGTTTTCTCTGGTAGCCCATAGATGCGAAGGTTACTTTGTCTGGACCTGTTCTCTAGATCCTCTATTTTATTTTGTAATGAAGCATTTTGCTGTGATAAAAAATGTAGCTGAAGATCTTGTTCTGAGAGTCTGCCCTCAGTATCATTTAAGGATCTCTATGTCAGCTATTTGAGACTTCTGTTGCATCATTATTTCTTGTAGTTGCTGTATTTGTTTTGTAGATCTCTCCTCAAAAGTGTCCAGTTTGGTATTCATTTTGTCAAATTTCACTGACAAGTCTTGTATAGCATTTAATAAAGACTGTATCTCCTTTTTCATCTTCTGGTCCTGTGTGGTATGCTTAGAAAAGCTCATTTTCAGTAGATTCAGATACCTTCCTTCTTGTTTTTGACAGGAAAAATAATGTTTAAAGCCAAATTTTTTGCACTGTAGACTTCTAGTGATATTAGTAGAAGTAATTCAACAAAATAGGTTTGTCTACAATATCTAGTTTTTAAAAATTCCTGTCAGAAATATCTTTTGAGTGCAGAGCTGGGAAAAGATGCTGCCAACCAGTCTACATCCTAGCCACGCCCCTCCCAAGACTCCATTCTTGAAGCACTACTCTTTAACATTTTCACTAATAACCTCTACAAATCTTGCCCTCACTTTTCCTTAATGCAATATGGTGATGACTCTTGGAGTCCCAATAGATGACATACTAGAATTCAATCTCCACATTCTTCATAGCATGAGAAAGACTCACCAGAAACTCAGTATGCTATATAGGCACAAAAAATACCTCACAAGTCAATCAAAGCACTCACTTGCTCAGGCCTACTTTATTCCCACACTAGTGTATGCCACCCAATCCTTACTAATATACAATTCCCATCTTATATCCAAACTTGAAATCACTTATCATAAAATCACCAGTTTTGCAGCATATCAGCCCTAGCACTTTCACCACTGCCCCACATTAAAAAACCTGCAGTGGCCTGAATTTTGCCAATAACTCCTGCTACCTCAACTACACCCAACCCATTCCACCCTAAATAAACCCATCTCCTGTCTTGCTCTCCCCCTACACCTCTAATCATACTTTCCATAGCTCTGACCTACACCTGTTGGATATTTATAAGCAAAACATAGGCAGACTCCTCTACAGTCACTCAGTTGCTAATTCATGGAATCAACCCCCTGCCTAAGAGCTATCTCTAATACTAACTGCTGCAAAGAATCTCTAAAGAACAACCTGCTCGATTCCTGGTCCTGCCTCTGCCAAGCTCCAACCTAATATATTCTCCCCATTACTGCATTCCCCTTTCTTCAAATAATCAAGCTAGCTATTATCACTTTGCTGTCCATCACACCTGTGCATTGTTTTGATTATGCATATTGCTTATGATATAGCTATAGGATAATTTTAGAAAAGTTATCTTATATCTTATTACCTACCTATTTACTAACTGCATTTACAACTTTGATTCCTACTGTGTGTATCGGGTCTATATTATAACATCGAAATCTTAAAACTTCGAATGTTATAATATCGAACCCTATGCACTGAACGATGAAAATAGTAAAGCTACAGAATATCGAATACTTTCCTTGAGAAAGTATTCGGTGGGCCGTTTCTGCAGTTTCGCTATTTCCTTGACTGTGAAGCGAAGGTTATGGACCAGGTTAAGGTAATTGTGCGAGCGAAGGTGAGTGTTTGATAGGGACCTTAGGATTAGGGAGCAGGTAAGGTGAGTGTGTGATAGGGACTTTAGGGTTAGGGAGCATGTAAGGTGAGTGTGCGATAGGGACTTTAGGGTTAGGGAGCAGGTAAAGTGAGTGTACGATAGTTCGGGACCTTAGGGTTAGGGTTGGGTTAAGGTAAGTGGATAACTAGTAGTGTATGTATGGTTTAGTGTAGGGTTTTGTGAAGTGTATGTGTGTGGATTATTTATTGTGGTGTGCTTGTGTTGTGTGTGTGTGTGTTTTTGGAACAGCACTATTCTGATTTTATGGTCTTTCAACCGAATGGGTTCGATATTATAACATTCGAAGTTTGAAGACTTCGATGTTATAATATAGACCCGCGTGTATCACCTCATCTTGTGTCTTTTTTGTATAACTGGTGCTTGTTATAATTTGATATTTTTTTCTCTCACTTATTTTAGTAACTCTTTACAAATATTGTATCATTTACTTGTAATCCTGGTGCTTTTCTCCTCAGGTGTCCTCTGAAAAAGGGCTTTTGGCCAGTCAGACTAACCCGGTCAACAAATGTCAAATAAATAAATAAAATAAAATAATGTAAGCTGTTTCCTCAATGAAATACCCGATCCATTGTTATCAATAACATTGTTACCAGAGTTAATGTTTTTATTAAACCATTTTAGTAAATCATTACATCTATTACCTGAGTCAACAGTTCAGTTGTCTATAGTATTTTGACTGTTCATTACAGAATCTGTATTGTAGAACAATCCTCCAACTACTCCATGAAGAACCATCTGGCCACAGGGCAAACTCTTTCCATTCAGAAAATCCAGTTCATCTGTACGTGTCAATCTATTGGCAGACGGTGCACTGATTTTTTTTTGTCATTTTCATTGACTTTTTGTGTGAGTAGTGACATCAGTTGTACTCAGGCAGCCACCTCGGATACACAAGTTTCCAATAGAATAATCCACAAATGTAGCGAAATAAAACAGCTAGTACTTTATTACTATACAAAAATAAAAGCAGATAAATCACTTTTCATCCACAGATTAACGAACTTCATCAGACAACACATATAATCATGTCATTCCCTTAACTAGCGCTCTTTACAGTCACATGTCCATTCAATTTCCTTTTTGCATAAAAACATCATCTTATTCATGAATGCCCAAAATACTTCGAAATACTTTCAAAATGAATAAATGAAATTAAATAAGACAAATTAAGTAAACTAAATAAAATTTATTATAGTAAACCAACCTCCCATGATCATATGAAAACCTACTTAAATTTATACACTTAACATATATTATGTGCAATGCAAATCCATTGTTTACTATCCGTTTAAATGTATAAATTCCATATTGCACCTTCCAGTTCCAAAAATGTATGACCTCATGATGTTATTACAATATACTTCTTATCCGTACAGCAACCTCCATGAAAACCTACTCCTAAAATTATATATAAAACTTATACCAGTAAATTAATATACAAAGATATAGCAAAAATATGGTAAAGTATTGTACACAACAATTATACACAAAAATATAGCACATATAGTAAAAGATATGTGTTCCATTATGTGCTTGTTAAAATTAAGAAATCTAACAAGATGAACATTATGGAAAATATATTTACAAAAATAAAAAGTACACACATCTATGCATAGATAGGGTATTACTAAATGGAATGGAAGTATTTTGGGCATTTAATGAATAAGTTGATGTTTTTATGCAAAAAGGAAATTGAATGGACATGTGACTGTAATGAGCTCTAGTTAAGGAAATGACATGATTATATGTGTTGTCTGATGAAGTTTGTTAATCTGTGGACGAAAAGTGATTTATCTGCTTTTATTTTCATATAGTAATAAAGTACTAGCTGTTTTATTTCACTACATGTGCGGATTATTCCATTGGAAACTTGTGTATCTGAGGTGGCTGCCTGAGTATATATTTTTGTGTTTAGTAGTTTGTTTTTGTTATTGATTGACATCAATTGTGTTAAACTGTTGAGAGAAGCCTAAAAGTTGTCAGCAGCATATGGAATGTTATTCCTTCCATCCATTGCTCACAGAGGGAAGTGACATAGTAAACCACACATGAAGAAACCAGAAACAGAACAAGACCACCAATAAAAACAATAGTACCAGCAGCTTCGGTCGCCACCAATGAGATTCCAAAAGTATTATAAATAGTAGACAGCAATCTGCACAATGAATAAAACCAAGTGACAATGCCACTGACTTTAAAACCTTTTAATGTACCATTTCATACACAGAACTAAACGCCTTTGTCCCGATAAATACTGGACTTCCTCAGAGTAATACATTTCACAACTGGAGAAGTTATATCCCATTAAATTAATTAAAAACTCAACTTCCTCTTAAAAATAGTAATTAAGTGCCAAACAATACATTTAATCTAAGAAGCTTGTAAACTGTAAAATATCCAGCTTGTAAATAATGCTAATAAACAATAACGAAATAATCCATTATGCTATTCTAGTAGCTTTTATTATATGTACATTAAAAATCATTCATTCACCTTAATGCTTTTAATTTTAAAAAGCTATTCACTGATATTTGGTCATTTAAGCTTTTCAGTCCCATGTCATTCATTGTCAAGTGCCATTCTGCTTCTTTCTTTTCTAGTTTACTTTTTAAGTGAGTTAAACCAACCCTGACAGAGAAACTACAAGAGATGTTAGATCTCAGGGTAATCCAGAAATCCAGTTGTTTACTGCACAGTGATAGCATATATTCCTGATACTTAATCTGAACAACTCTTAAGTCCAGGAAGCAAACAAGAAAGGAGGGAGGGGCTGGCATGAAAATGGTCAGCTGAGGGGTCCCACCAAAGTGGTCCAAATTGGACCCTGCAATTGCTAAGGCTTACCCTGCAAGAGGATGTATGGGGCATATTCCCTGCAAGATCCCTTGTACCTCTTTCAGAAAGCATGTTCTCAACCACTGTTTTGACAAGAAAATATTTGACTGAAAGTTGTGCAAGATCCCTACATTACCAGTGTTGGGAAGTATGCACTTTCCTGGTACTGTGCGATCTCAGACATGGAATATATAATCAGCACAGGGTATAGGGTACACAGCCCCCATTTGGTAATGTAGAAGGGCAATCCCTGCAAAAAGCATCATTTTGTAGTTGCATGCTTCATGGTTATGTTTTGACACACGTGCAGATCCATGTCAACTTTTTTTTTCAATTGTTTTGTGTTAACATATTTGGGTGTCTAGATATTTTAAGTAGATTTGTGTGTGTATATCTATATATATATATATATATATATATATATGTATATATATATATATATATGTGTGTGTGTGTGTGTGTGTGTGTGTGTGTGTATATTTATGTAATAGATATAACATACATCTATATATATATATATATATATTTATATATATATATATATATATATACTTGCAAATACACATACATAGATATAGTATTGATATAGATACAGATAGATATACTGAGCCATACATTTTTAGCTTTATCAAGGCCACTAAGTTTTTTGAACATTGTCTGTATCTTACCTCAGGATGCACTTCTTTTCTCCAGGAAGGCAATACCAGTAAATCCCTGAGTAAATTTGTGGATACCCATCCAATCATCTAGTTTATGTTTAAAGACAAATAGTCAGTCTCATTGCTTAACATGCATGAGAAGTTTATTCAAAAAGTTTTGGAGATGCTGTGTTATAAATGTGCCCTTCACCATGTTTTATTTATCTGTTGGTGAAGACTTACGTTCATAGTAGTACTACTTGTGGTGATATTGGACTTGTGGATGTTCAGGAGGTCCAGGACAACTGAGTCTCTAATGGCTCAGTAAGATATACAGAGATCTCCACTAAAAAGTCTATAACACACTGAATAAGGGGATTAAAATTCTCTCCTCACTTGTAAACTCAGGCACGTTAAGACTGTGACCTTTTTGTTTGGGTCTTTCCAATTGTTTGATATGTGCTGTGGGATACATCCCAAAGGGGACATCATACTCAATAACTGGCCCAAGCAATACTAAACATAAGGGAGTGATTACCTCGTTTGACTTTTATTATATTACTTTTGCAATTAGCTGGGTTAAATAAAATGATTTCCTGACAACCAATGTCACACGATGTTTGAAAGAGAGAGAGAGATCTGTCTACCCATGCACCTAGGTTCCTGACTATATGTTCATCCATGCACCTAGGTCCTGACTATATGTTCATCCATGCACCTAGGTTCCTGACTATATGTTCATTCTGTAGTCATATATTGTCTATGCAGTGTTAAAAGGGAAAGGGTTGTCTACCAAAACTCATGATACAATACTTTTTAGCATATAGTTTGAGCCCAGTTTTAGTTCAATGAGTGTTTATTAGGGGGAGTGCATTCCAGATGATTTGGGTTTCCTAGGAAGACATAACAACAAGCCTTGGTTTGTGGTAGTCTACAAACTTTTTTATCCAGAAGTTTTGGTAATATAGAAGTATGAGTCTTTATGTGCATGTGGAGAAGTAGAAAGAGAGAGAGAGAGAGATGTGTGTGTTGTTCTCTTTCTTCCATTTTAATGATGCTGCTGTTATGGTATCGTTTTTTTGAACCACTTTTATTTTTTTGTTGTTTGGAAAGTGCTGTTAATTAAATTATTTATTCTTAATGTGAATGTTTGAGCTCCCATTTGTGCACCATCCTGGAATTCCTTTAACTCTTATTAATACATCCTGTCCTTACTGTTTCATGTATTTTTTTTTCTTTTTACAGATAAATACATTATTAAATTTGTGCAGACTTTGAGAAAAGGGAATTAAGTTTTTATCATCTCTCAATTATTGTAGCTTTATTGGTAGATTATTTAGAGTTTGTAGGCATGAGGTACTTCCCTATAAACCTTATGTACAACAATTAATTTACAGCTGTGGTCAGCTGAGATGACAGATGGTGTGATTGGTCAGATGAGCTTTGTTGTGCTCAACTTCTAAACAAGCTGGTGGACCCAGTTACAGCTGACTTGGGTGATGTATGAAGCATGCAAGCTGACAAAGTTCAGCTTCTGAGTACTTTCAACACTCTCCCTGGGATGGACTTATAAAAATCTTACTGTGCTCAATGTCAGCACATGAAGACTCTGTTAAAATTTCACTGGGCTTTCTTGCAGAATACAGGAGATAAAGGTGGGAGATCAACATTTCTCATCAATTGAAGTTACCAGTTTGATTTTGAAGGACTGACTTCCTCTCTCATTGGCATATTTTCAAAAGTTCTGGCAGATATCAATGCATTTTGTCTCACTAAGTTCTCCGATGCTTTACAAACAGGGTAGCCTTTCCTCTGCCCCCACATCAGACACAGCAACCAGTTTGATTTTGAAGGACTGACTTCCTCTCTCATTGGCATATTTTCAAAAGTTCTGGCAGATATCAATGCATTTTGTCTCACTAAGTTCTCTGATGCTTTACAAACAGGGTAGCCTTTCCTCTGCCCCCACATCAGACACAGCAACTCCCCTGAGTAAGTTTTACAAAGCCTATTACTTCTGCAAACGAAATTGCATTTTTATTTTTATTAATTCTGCTCTGTATATTTTAGAAAGCAGGTGGTCCCTAGCAATTAGTCAACTGAAGAGAAATTGTATACATTAGTTTGTTTTATGCAGGTCCTAGGTACAATCATAGATCTGGATCTCCTCTATTACCCACAGGTTACTACAATGGGAAGAAAGGAGTTCAATGGACCCATATAACACTCATGGATTAGTAGCCACTACAGGAACCATCATTTTGCTGTTCAAGGAAGTATTAGAACATAATGACCACTTCTGCTGTCTCTTAACTAGATACCTGGTCCAACTGCAAAAGGTTCACTGGTCCTCACTAAAAGGATTAATGGACTTGCCCACCTGAGCTACTTAGATTTCAGCAACTGCCTCTTTTTTCTGTGTTATGTCACCTCCTGGGGGCCAGAGCCATACATTAGTTTTCTAAACCGTATGTTTTCAAGACTCTCCATTTTTTAAAGAGTATGCTGAGGGAAGAATCAGTACATACACACAAACAGTGAACCATGCAGTGTCTGCTAACAGCAGCAGCAAATCTGGCAGTCTTATCACTCAAATGCTTCCTCACTTTGGTACATCTCTCTCATTTCCTTACAGTAATGCCAATACATTCACACTTTTAAGTAAAGCCTTGTTGAACACATGGCTGCATGTGAGTTTGCCCATATGACAACAAATGTCCAGCTTCTGGAAGGCTAACATTAGACTGTAAAAGTGTTAATGAACCTTTGAACCTCTCTCTCCCTCAGTAACACACGAACAGACTGATACTTCACCTGAGCCTTCTCATTACTGGTGGTACATACACACGAACAGACTGATAGTTCACCTGAGCCTTCTCATTACTGGTGGTACATACACACAAACAGACTGATACTTCACCTGAGCCTTCTCATTACTGGTGGTACATACACACGAACAGACTGATACTTCACCTGAGCCTTCTCATTACTGGTGGTACATACACACGAACAGACTGATACTTCACCTGAGCCTTCTCATTACTGGTGGTACATACACACGAACAGACTGATACTTCACCTGAGCCTTCTCATTACTGGTGGTACATACACACGAACAGACTGATACTTCACCTGAGCCTTCTCATTACTGGTGGTACATTGCTCCTTCCTTTCTAGAGACACCTCTTACTGGAAAAGGATGAGTAAGTGCACTGCGCCAGCACTCCCTTGAGTTGAAGGTAAATGTGCTTAAACCACTGAACACTTGCATTCTACATTAAAAGAGTGTAATGGATTGGCAGTATATCAGCCTGTTGATACTGATTATTTTATCTTGGAGGAAGAACTATTTATAATGAAGCTAACTCCTGTGAAATGCATCACATATTTATCATGCTGTGTATGTGTATGTAATTGCTCCACATATTTCCCATGTTGTATGTGTATATGTAGTTATGCCACACATTTACCATACTCTATATGTATAGATAGTACATGTACATAAATATATTTATATATATATATATATGTGTGTGTGTGTGTGTATATATACATACACACACACATATATGTAACTGTTCCACGCATTTGCCTTACTTTATATGTGTACAAAGCTGTGTCATTTATTTACCATACTGTATATGTTTATGTAACCGTACCACACATTTGACATATATGTGTAAATAGCTGTGCCATACGTTTACTATACTGTACACGTGCACAAAGCTGTGACACATATATAACATAAATGTGCACAAATTTGTGTCACATATTTATTTACCATGCTGTATATGTGCATACTCTAGAGCTGAGACGCCAAATCTGTATGTCAAGAAAAGTTTTTCATAAACCAATATGTACATTTCCAATGTACATCTATGGAAATTATACAAGCTCAGTGCAATGTACTAAATATTAGTAAAGGAATAGAAATCTGCAGCAATCTGAATAGAAATTGGTGAATATCCATAACAATTGTGGATGTTGTCATAATTCATACGCAGATGTATATAAATGCACTCATGAGAATTTACAGAAACTGATGGAATCCTCAAAGTTTTTAATAAAAAAATGATTAAAGACAAAGGGCAATCATGGCCACTTTACCATGGCTAGCAGTAGCTTACAATGGGTGCTGGATATGTTTTAGGAGCACAAGTAATGCACATCCCCCGAAAGATACGCTGAAAGAAAAGCAGATGTGGGGTGAAGGTGAAGAAAAAGAACACATAAGAGGTATGATGAAACAGAAAGGCCTGAGGGACATTTTTTTTTCTGGGAATGGGTCCCATTTTTTAGAACAGAAGGAATGACAAAGTCAGAGAAATAGGAGGAGAAGAGCAAAATAGCACGTATAAACATAAACCAAGTATTACAATATATGGCAGAAATGATTGGAAATAAAGTAGAGGTAAGGTACACGGGTGACACACATTCAGAATCTACAACAGAGGTGAAGAAAAATGGGCAAACAGGGTGGGGATGTATACCAGCCATGGTGCAATGTAGAACTACATTTGTTCCTATCCAATGCTCAGTGCTGAGATGTTGCAAACTGTGTGACAGTCATACCTGGATGTGTATGACTGATGTTAGCTTTGTGTTTTAAAAAAATAAATATGGATTGCAGTACAGATCAGATATTCAATCCAGTCATCAAATATTCTGTTAACAGTGCAAGTCTAAGCCAAGCAACAGCATGGATGAGCATATAACATTATATGTGCAGTGTACAGTAGAATGTATACCAGAAAAGCATGGCAGCAATATGCTATGCTTGTGCAGTTGTGCCTATACATTATATTTTTGGATATGGCAAGTAACATGGTGACAGTAATACATAACTGGATCGCACAGACAATATTTACAGTCCTGAAGGGCCACCCTGAAGGGGCTGAACATCACAAATGATCTCCTTAGTGATTTCCCAAAAGGAATATTGCATGGTCCACACCATTTCCTGGAAGAAGTTCTCCATCAGGTCCCACATCTGCATCTGGAAGACATCTATCATCACCTCCTAGATCTGGTCCCAAAAATCATGTGTCTGTTGTGATGGTGGCCATCTTCTAAAGTTATCAGCTGGAAGGATGGCATGAGCAGGTCTGGGTCTGTTGTTGTTGTCATCATCGACCCTGTCATGCTCATCATCCTGGTCCTCAGAGCCTGAGTTGCCAGGCAGTGAGACCACATTCTCGTTACCTTCGGCTTCTGATAGAAGGAGGCCATGTTTTATTGTTTTACTAGCCATTTTCCAGTTAAAAAAAAAGGACAGTATGGTGGTATGTTTTCAGTAGTTTGTTATTCAAAAAGTGATTCATTGAATTGCCATGAGTTTTTATTTGTATCTACAAATAATTTTTCAGAAAAACCCAAACAATCAAACCCATTCAGATGAAAGGGTGATAATCAAACAGTTTTAGATTTGTCATAAAAGTTTGTGTCTCTAAACTTAGTTATATCTTATATATAACAGATATATAAAATGCATGTATTATATTTTATTTGACATAATGGTTAAAGTCTTCACCTCTTAGGCACAAGGTGAAGGGTTCAGTTCTGACCGTTGGTTGTTGGCTAGGCTTAAAATGGCCCTTTAGGGCAATTAGCCTAGTATTCACCTATGAACCTATATGTAGCTGTGCCATACATTTGCCATACTGTATATGTGTACATAGCTGTGCCATATATTTACCATATTGTACATATGCACATAGCTGCACCACATATGTACCATACTGTATATGTGTACACAATGTGTCACATATTTACCATACTGTATATGTAGCTGTGCCACACATTTACCATACTGTACCTGCATATGTAGCAGTCAGGATGAGAATCATTATCAATACCCTAATATAATAAATCCTGGTTCAGCAGACATCACTTAAGAGGTACAAGTGTGATGGGAATGACTACATTTTTGTGTTGAACCTGGGTCTCTGAATAAACATTTAGGGGTGTATCTCACTTTGAATCATCTGTAATTTTCTAGTAGGTTTATAGACATAAATAAATATTACAAAATCTGAAGCACTCAAGCATTCCTTATTGGATGACTTTTGCTCATGCTGAATCATTTTGCGATATTGCTCTGTGTTTTTTCTAGCCAATTGCTCTCTTTTATTTTATGATATTTGAAGAACAGGAATTAGATGCAACACCCCAGAAAAGTGTTCCTGAAGATGTCTTGTGAAGCATCATTAGCTCCATTCATCAGCTATTAAAAACATAAATAAATAAATAACCTTTCTTATGAGATGTATTCCATGTGACTGTCACTTACATGGCTCACTGTCACTTGCGTGACTCACTGATTACACATCCCATCTGGTAGCTTTAACCTTCACCTAACCTGTCAAATAATCTGTCTTGGGGTACTGTTTTCTTGTAACCCTTAATTTATCTGTGCTATTATTTTGCTGTCTTTCTCCATTCGTTCCATATTCTGTATATGTCAAGGTGTGGAAACTTGTCAAAAACATTCTGAGCTAAAGAAAAATGTCCAGTAGGGTATTTTTTTCTAGGTTATTACTTACGCATTGGAAGCAGGCTTGCTATGCATTATCTGTGAGATAAAACACCATGCTGTGAACAGTCCATTAAACCATTATCCTTGATTTCCTGCTTCAGTTTCACTCTAGCTAATGTTTCTAGCGTCTTGCAGGGAAAAGCTGTCAAGCTGTCATACCTACAGTTTTTACAGCTTTCTCTTCTCTTCCTTAAAATCTATAACATAAGTTTCATCTTGTGCTCAGATGCCTTATCTTTTTTATAACATCAGTTAAGTTGGTTTATTTTAAAAGCTGTGAAATACTCATCAGAATTTTAAAATATTTTTAATAAACTTATGCTTCTCGTTCATTTTGGTTAATTCAAATAATGACTGGGCGGCGCAGTGGTGCAGCGGTTAACATTGTGACCTCACAGCAAGAGGTTCACCGGTTCGATTCTCGGCTGGGGTGCCTTCTGTGTGGAGTTTGCATGTTCTCCCTGTGTTCGCGTGGGTTTCCTCCGGGTACTCCGGTTTCCTCCCACATTCCAAAGACATGCATCTGGAGCATTTCTCCCCGGGCCTCCGCTGAAAACAGGCTCTGTGGAACCTAGTCGGACTTTCCCGGTCAACAAATGATAAATAAATAAATAAATAAAATAAATAAACAATTTTCTATTGTATTTATATTTCCATTATTCCTGCTGTATAGCAGCATTCCTTATGCTTTTGCCTGTAAATATATGAAAATGATTTACAGTACATGTATTTGTTACAACTGCTCTTTTGGTATAAATAATATTCTCTATTGTACCCATCTCTTTTAGATGGCTCAACCACAAATGTCTGAGTCCTGGGTACTCGGTGACATAGCCGGCCTTAGCAGAGGCCAACTAGGTGGCCGCCTAGGGTGTCGCTCTATTGGGGGTGCTTTTCCAGTATTTATTTGGTGTAGGTAGACCAGGATGGGGCACTGGGTGGTGTGGTGGTGGGCGCCGTGGAGCCCTTTTGCCTAGGACACCAGTTGACCTAAGGCCGCTCCTGCTCGGTGGCCACTGTTTCACAGCCAGGGACTCGAGTGTCTTGTAGCTCACGGATAGCCACCAACTGTCTAACTCAACTATGCATTCAGGGTAAGGTGAGGCAGTCATGAGAAGAAGAAATGAAGCTGCCAGACCTTGTCTGAACATGTAGCTGAGTTTGAACAAGGTAAGAAGAGCAGCAGTAGGAAGGGAGTGGGAATGCAGTTTAACATTTTAGGCAGTGATTGGAAGTCAGATATAGACTTAAGGATTGGAGGGAGAAGTTTTAGAACTAGTGAGCAGGATGATAGCTTAGGATAAGGGAGAGATCAGGAATTTTAGGGTTAGAGTGGAGGAGGGGAGTGTTTAGTTTAGAGATTGGGAGGGCTGTATAGGGTTAGGAAGCTGGGTGGTGTTTTAGGTTCAAGTAGTGGTCAGGGACTTTCAGGATAGAGAGGGGGAGTGTAGTATTAGTACTGGGATTGATTAGGGATTTTAGGGTTTGAATGGAGGAGTTTTCAGCTTACAGAGTGATCAGGAAATTTCTGTTTGATAGAGGGAGGGGAGTATTAGGGTATTATTATTGAAGAACAAGGATTCAGTTAAGGTTAGGGATCAAGGGGGAGTGGGGTTAGAATTAGTGCTCTGGCAGTTCAATCCAGTTCATTAGAGTTGGGTTCTGGGAGGGCTAGGCAATTATACAGGATCTGGCTAATGAGAAGTATGTCACTTCTTAATTTAGAACAAGTGGCATTGAGCAAGAGTGTTTTGAGTTACTAGCATGCAAGTATTGTAACAGATACCTTTTAGACTCTAATTATTTATGTATACAGAAGTATGACTGTAGCTTGTAATGTTCAAAATCAGTTATTCTTGACCTGTCCTTCATTATATTTTGCAAGTGTGCATCTCTATGCACATGTTAAAATGTGCATCTGTGTCTGCCCATCCTACTTCTCAAATTCTCATCTTTTCACATCATAGTAGGTTCTTTAGTTTCACAGAAGATAGTCCACAATCATGACACCTTAATGTTGCATATGTGTAAGATCATGCCCTCAAAGTAACAGTATACAAACACCATATACTTCAGTTTACTGCAGAAACAGGTTAATGTTTACAGTGGAAATACAGTCCTTGTAAAATGTAAAATATTATTTCTCAACAAAAAGATATACCATTATTCACCAAGTTAAGATGGCCTTACTGTAGTGATCCATCAGCCTTCATGAACGTTTACATATTAGTAAATCTTAATCATACCTTTCAATTGTCTCTGGTTTCACAGAATGTCTCTGGTGTTGCTTCATATTTTTGCCCTGTACCTTGAAAATCTTCAATTTACTTGTAAATCCTGTATGCTTTCAGTCAGTCAGTGATGCCAGAAATTGGAGTTTCATACTTTTTCTATTAACTTTTTAAGTGAATTAGAGTAATTTAAAAATTGTTTCTCATTTTGTGCCTTTATCTCTCTATTACTTTTACATTTTCTTTTACACAAATGACAGAAGGTGGCTGCATTATCTCTTATCTCTGTCTGACTAACTGAGTTTTACTTTAGAAAATTTAATTAGTCTTAACTTGGTCTTTTTTGTGTTCTGTATAAATGTAAACATTTAACCCTTCTCAAAAATGACTCGCACCCAGCAGCTAGGTAAAGTTGCATCCATAGCCGTATGCATAGGTTTTTATAATCCTGAGCCTTGTCTCAAACAAGTTTTCCAAAAACAAGGCACCCTGGTACAATCACAAAATCAATAAGTGGTATAACAGAAGGAAGAAAATCATGGCAAAAATTTGGAGGTGCAGCACCCAGCAGGATAAATGCACTCCATCAAACTAAACAACTCAGAGGACAAATAAAGTCTATCAAAGCCAGATTTTAAGCAAATTTGGCATCCCATGCAAAGGACAGCCATAAAGCATTCTTTAGCTATGTCTGCAACCTCAAAGGCAATGCACAATTGTGTGCAGAGCTCATTGCAAACGGAGCCACCTGTACTGAGTCAGATGATATAGCAAACCTACTAGCCAACAAATTAAGCTCCACCTTTACCCCTGTCTCCCCTTCAACCTTCTCTCAGGAAATACCATCAAATATAACCCCCCCTGCTATCACTAGGAACAGGCATTTAATGCTCTCACTAAGGCCATGAACACTGCATCAATGGGTGCAGACAATATCCCAGGATGCCTTCTAAATAGCATGAAACGTTACCTATCAGGCCCTCTGGAATTGTTATTTAACTTTAACCTCCAAACAGGCTTTGTGCCTCATGAATGGAGAACAGCAACAGTAATCTATCTGCACAAAGGTGGGCCATCTACACACCCTGGAAACTACAGACCCATAAGTTTCACTGGTCTTATATGTAAAGCTATAGCAAGAATTATCATGGAAATGATCGATAATGAAAAAGTAAATCTCCAGACACTGGACCCAACACAGTTTGGTTTCATCAAGGGCAGGTCTTGCCTACTTAACCTGGTAGACCCCTTTGAGAAGGTCACCAAAGTAATGGACATGGGCAAAATGGTTCACATTGCCTACCTTGACCTGGCCAAAGCATGCAACACAATACTCTACTTGGGCATTGACACACACAAAACGTTAGGTAAAAGCCCATATGTCATCTGTTGGATAGCCAACTGGCTCACAGACAGGACTCAGGAAGTTAGAATTGGGAAGTCCACCTCTACAAAAGAAGCCAATCAAAAGTGGAGTTCATCAGGGATCAGTCCTTGGACTGCTCCTTTTTGGCATTTACTTTTCTGAAGTCAAGGCACATGTCAATGGCCTCTGGCTGACTAAATTTACAGATGATTGCAAATTAGGAGCTATAATTGAATCCCACACAAATGTTCTCCAGAAAGGGCTGACACAGACAAGCAAATGGTTTCAGAGCCATGGACTAAAACTAAATGCAAAGAAATGCATAATTGTATCCTTTGGGAAGTCATCTGCCCCTAGTAGCTATCATACTGACAGCATATTCCTTAGGGCTGACCCAGTAGTCAGAGACTTAAGGACGCACATAGATAGTAATCTAGCCTTTGACATCACATGTCTACAGTAGTGAGGAAATCATTCTATATTGCACAACCTATAAACAAAGGTATGGCATCTATGTCCAAGGAAGTCATTCTTCCACTATATTCAGCATTCATCAGATCTATCACTGAATAAAATGCCAAATGAATAGGAATGGTTCCTCACTAAAACAATGCAGGGAATAAGTAAAATGGCCTATGCAGACTGCCTCAAGGCATTGTCCATGTATTCTGTCTCCTACAGGCTGATGAGAAGAGAACTATGCTTAGCATAAAGAGCACTATCAGAGTCCACTGTGATGGACCTGCTGCATATCCACAAAACAAACAGCACCAGAATTACCTGCTGTAAAGACTTAAACCTTGCCTGTGATATAAATTTGACCTGCTGAAGAGACAGTTATGTATCCCAGAGACTACCCCTTCCCTGGGACAGACTCTCCACCCATGTGAAGCAGAGTTCCTCCCAAACCCAATTCAAGTATAACTTGGACAATTGGATGAGGAACAGGAAATTCATCCCTAGCTTGGCACCAGTGTCTTTAATGGACACAGGCACCAAGTAAATAGTTCACCTCCCTGGCCCCTGTTTGTAAATGGTTCTCTCAGGCCTCTGCTTACACTTATCAAGGGTACCAGAACTTGTCAGAGATTTGGAATGCATGGCTAGGCTTAAAAAGGCCCTCATGTTTGTTAGCCTAGTAAACACCAATGAACCAATGAAAATAATACAAAAATGCACATAGTAATGATACCAAGCAAAAATAATGGCTTTGTTAATTAGAAACCCTCATTTACCATATAATAACGTAGTTAAAGTCTTACAATCAGTATTATATTATGATGCAGAAGTTCTAAACTTAACTTCTTGTACACATTTTCAGAAAATAATTTTCTGTAATTTGAAACCTACACAGAGTATTTGTAACAGTCCTCTTAGTTTAGAATTGAACTTTCTTATGAATGAAAACATTTACTGTCTTGATCCTTGGTTTCTGAGTTATTAATAGAAATATGCAAGTCATGTCTTTTTGGATAGCTAGGAATCTAAACAATACTGACAATCTCACAAGGGATACAATTTATCCAGTTATCAGTGTTAGTGTTCTCCTGCATTACCTAAAGTTTCATATGGTAGCATACCACTGCAATATAAATATAAAAATACCATGTATCTTTGAAATGATTACAAATAATTAACAATGTCTGCAGTGTAATGCATGCCATGGGGAAAGTAACACTATTTCAGTCTCCTACCATGTATTTTCATGTAATGCTCTTCAATGATATAGGTTCATAGGTGTGTATTAGACTACTGGCCCTGGAGCCTTTGCAAGCCTAGCCCATAGGATTACCCTGGCATTGTGCCACCTGACCTTAGTTCCCAGTGCCTCTGTCGAGTATAGCCACTGGAGTGATCCACAGGGTGAATTTTCTATTTCCCATCTACTCATCAAGATTTCTCTTGAAGAGGGCCAGTGAGGTGCTCTGTTTGACATGCATGCAAAGTCTATTCCAGAGCATGGGCAGTCTCTAGGTTATGAACCTCTCTCTGACTGGCTTCTTTTGTAGAAGTGGAATTACTTATCATTAAACTAAACTCAAGAAGTATATCTAACAAACTACATGACCTACATGCATTCTTAGCCCACTACTCCCCAGATATACTAGCCATTACTGAGACCTGGCTAAAACCCACCACCCAAAATAAAGAAATTCTCCCCCCACGCTATAACATCCTAAGACTAGACAGAGATGCCAAAAAGGGAGCCGGAGTTGCAATTCTATTTAAAAACACATTTAACCTCCAGCCTCTGCAAACCCCACTTCCCAAATTTCTGAATGCCGAAACATTAGGCTCCATTTTATCCCTAAAAAACAAAAAGAGAATCAGCATCCTCTGTGGTTATATCCCTCCAGGAAATAACCCACCTATAATAGAAGGGATACTACAATGGGCCACAATCAACCTACCCTGAGAAACCATCCTGCTATCAACATCCTCTGTGGTTATATCCCTCCAGGAAACAACTCTCCTATAATAGAGGAAATCTTACAATGGGCTACAGTCAACCGGCCCCAAGAAACTATCCTGTTAGGCGACCTAAAGTTAGACTGGCTGGCCTGCAACTCTAACAATCCCTCAAACCATATTAACTTATTTGGATTCTAACAACTAATCCAAGAACCCACCAGAGTTTACAGAAAATCCCAAAACCAATCAATCCTCGATTGGACTTTAGTAAATTTTCCCAAGCAAAATTGCCATGTGGGCTGCCTACCTGATGAACTTAGTGATCACTGCCCCACATTCCTTCTTCGTAAACATACCCAAACCCATACTGTATAAGAAAACTAGAGATGAACACAAGGTAAATCCACAAATTCTTAACAGTATGTTACAACAATGTAACTGGCACCCACTGCAAATGCTAGTATTAGACCAGGCAGTTGAGTTTTTCAATAGTACTTTTATAAATGTTCTTAATACATTAGCTCCCATTAGAAAACTTAGAACTAAGGTAAACTATGCCCCTTGGCTGAATAGGACCACAAAAGCCTTACTAAAGGCCAGAGACAATGCTTGGAAGATCTGGAAAAAGAATAACACTAGCCTAGACAGGCAAAACTATCAACAACTTTGGAATCAGGCCAAAAAACAAACAAAACTGGATAAACAAAACTACTTCTTAGGTATCCAAAACAAACATTCCAAAATCCCCCAAAAGTTCTGGCAAGCTATCAATTCCCATCTGAAACTCGGCAAAACTACCACCCCAGCTCCTATCACCAACACTAATAATGACAGCATACCTTCTCAATTTAACCATCACGTTACAGAATCGATTCTGTCATTATCTACCCTGCTATCTAAAAATAACTCTATATCCACCCCTGCTATAGATCACAATAATATACCTTCCTTTACACTCTCACCCATACCAACCTCCATAATTAAAAAAACTACTCTCAAAACTAAAACCTACCACTCTCACAGCAGATTGTTTACCTGCTAATTTCCTAAAATTAGCTGCAGAGTCTCTAGCCTACCCTGTCTAAATTTCTATCAACTTCTCCATACAAGAAGCTCACATCCCCCAACTATGGAAAGTGTCATATATTAACCCCCTACACAAAGGCAGAAACTCCTATATACTATCAAACTACTGCCCCATTGCTATCCTATCCCCTCTGTCCAAGCTCTTTGAGAAATGTATTCACACTCAAGTGATGCACTTCTTAACCTCACATAATCTCCTCTCCTTCACACAGCATGGCTTCCGCCCAAACCATAGTACAACTACTGCTCTTCTCTCCTTAAAATCAGGTTAACCAACTCAGAAACAACAACAACTTTGTATCAGCCATATTCTTAGATCTCGCTAAGGCATTTGACATGGCTTCACATAACCTACTTTTAGACACTCTATCTTCTTTGTCCTTTGCACCCTCCACTACTGCCTGGTTCCAAAACTATCTCTCTGATAGGAAACAATCAGTGAATTGGCAAGGTATACTATCACCTCTACTACCAACTACCATAAGTGTTCCACAAGGCTCAACACTGCAGCCTCTACTATTCACTATTTTCACCAACAAACTACACACCTCCACCCTGCATGCATCACTTATACAGAATGCAGATGACTCCACCCTAATCTGCTCGGCCCCATCCCTAAGCACTCTACAAAAACTTACCAAGGAATCCTTCAGCTCCATTGAAAAATGAATGAGTGATATCCAACTGACTCTAAACCCCAACAAGACCACATTACTCCTATTTACCCACAATAAATCCAGAACCACACCTCTTTCCTTCACTATCACTTCCAAGAACGGCACCACAATTTCTCCCTCTCCCCATACTAAGCTCCTTGGTGTTGAAATAGATAATAATCTTCACTTTGATGTCTATATCTCTCAAACCATTAAAAAAGGGAACTTTATACAAACACAAAAACTTCCTATCAGACCAAGCACAAGTCACCCTAACCCAAACCCACCTTTTGTCTACCCTAATGTATGTATCACCAATCCTAACCCATATCAGGAAAACAGACCTAGATAAACTAGAGTCATGTTATAATAAGATTGCAAAATTTGCCAATAACTCTACTTTTAGAAGCCATCATTGCCTTGCCCTAAAAAAGAGCTATGGTGGTTAGAACTTCCTCACTTAGTTACCACCAACTAGTTCCCACCTACAACATCCTAAGGAATCACCACAACACTCCAGCCCTAAACCAACTACTAAACCAACATTCAGCAAACCGTCCTCTCCACTCTTCCAACAAAACCCTTTTCTATATATATCCAATACCAACAATACTGCAGGGAAAACTCTTTTCTCTCATACCATAGATAGAAAGTGGAACAACCTCCCCCAGAATATCTCTTCAGCACCATCTATCTCACTGTTAAAATAAAATCACACCTCTTGCATTCTTGGCTCTGTCCTTGCATCACATAAATGCTTTCCTGCTCTCCTCCAATCCTTTCTACCTTCCTCTGTTCTCTGCTTACTGTCTTTGTACTACAATACTAAATACTCCTCAAATACTGTCATACAGTGCCTACTATGTGTAAATTAAGCTTCCTTGGAACAAACCATTGTAAATATATTATGCCTTGTGTGATGTATCTTTTGATTGTATTGTTTAATGTGGAGTTTTTCTCCCCAGGCCACAAATACTGCCACCCAGGGCCTACTATGTGTAAATTAAGCTTGCTTTGAATGAACTATTGTAAATATATTATTTCTTGTATGGCATATCTTTTGGTTGAATAATTACCACTACACATATTGTTTAATGTAGAGCTTTTTTCCCCAGGCCTCCCCTGTAAATGTACCTCATTCCAGTCGGACTTTCCCCGTCAACAAATGTAAACTAAATAAATAAATAACTGTTCTGTTCATTGTGGTAATGAGGTTGAGGTCTCTGGAGCATGTGGTGTGGAGGGATTGGGATTTCTTTAGATATAACATTTCTAACAGAGCTGGGCCAGACATGGCTTTGTAAGTCAAGCAGAGATCGCCTCTAAGTAGGCAACATGAGACAGAGATAATCGGAGTTTTGTGAGTCTGCCCATATAGGACAACTGTTTAAGGCCTAGGATTATCTTTGTGAGGTACTTTTGAGGCCTATCCAGTTGTTGCAGCTGTCTAGTGAGGTACATGCCAAATGGGGTATTGTACTCGATGATTGGCCTAATGAGGGAAGAGTAGAGGGAGGCAATGACCTCTTTCTTCCCGGATGCAAAACCCTTAGTAATGAGATGTGCCACATAGAAGGACTTTCTGACCACAGTTCAATTATAAAAAAAATATGAATTAGTATATAAAAACATGGGGCAAACAGTGGTACAGTGAGAAGTCAAAGTAAAAAAAAAAGTTAAATTAAATTTTATTGTCATTCAGAAATCACACAAGTGCAAAACCTGAATGAAATTCTGTGTCTCCAGACTCGATGTGCAGACAGCATATAAACTATTTTCACAGACATTTACACATATAACATCACGGACATGCAGGTAGAAGGCCTAATACTGCACATAATTTGAAACACATTTTAACTCTTCGCAGCGAACACTTACTTGGTTAAGACACTGCATTGATCCTTGCACAGAAAGACACATTTGAGTATTGCACTGTGAACATAAGAGTATTGCACTATGGACCTTAGAGAATTGCGCTATTGTTAATTTATAAATTTGCAACATGTATTGCACTGAAATAAGAGATATTTTACTGCATTGCTACTGCCCTAGAACCATTGCCACTTCACATCAAGAAGTAATTCGACTTAGTTTTCGGTTGCAGTGCCTTCTGTGCCGAGTCTGTATGTGCTTCCTGTTTTAGTCAAGGTATTCCCTGAGTATTTTCATGTATTCCCTCATCCCAAGGATATGCAATAGATGGATTAGTCATGCTAAACTGCCTGTAGGTGTGCATACACTGCATCTGTGACGTGGAAGAAAAGCCCAACAATTTACTTCCATTCTCTATGTGCCATTTAAAGTCTGTGGATGACATCTAATGTTCATGGGGTCACTCTAGGAGTCTAATACAATTTGATAGGATGGGGCTAAACTACACTACGCTAATTTTAAGCTGAAACTTGCCTAACAGACCTTGTGGTAGTAAAGTAACACCCACCTTGCAACCTCCAATCACTGGCAAATTGGATAACTGGTGTAGCCCTGCTCCGCTCGCCCTCGCTTCGCGCCCCGCCCTCCCTAGCTTCGCTCGGGCTCGCTTCACACCCCACCCTGCCCCCTAATCTCACCCGCCCCTACTATTCCTTAATTTATACCTCCCTGGCCACTCCCAAACCCCTCTTCAACCAATCCCCTATAACCTGTGCTAGAATCCCAACCTATCCCTTCTGACAATACTAGTCCCCTCCATCCCATACTACTTATATACTAGTACCAAAATCTTAATCCAACTACTATGGCTATCTACACACCTCTATTACTAACCATTTTGTCATCTCTGCTAATCTACCCACTCCTACTCACAACATATGAGAACACAGAATACCTAGGCTTTTACTATCCCAGATTCAGGACCTCATCTCCCTTACCCACTCAAAACATCCCTCAACCCCTCCCAGATGCCCACCTCACTCAATTATGTTCCTATCAGGCCTAGATACATCTACTCCAAGCCAAGGTACTATCATAGTACTCTACTTAGGATCTGGAAACTTATAATGAGGCTAAAAAACAACCTCACCATGGATGGTGACATCCACCCTAACCCAGGTCCAAATACTACTGCTACCTTTTTTCTCTCCACCAACTCCCCAACCAATATAGACCCCACACATAGACCCCTAGACTCCTTGCTGGCCTGCCACCTGAATATAAGGAGCGTAAACAACAAAATTCAGCACCTACATGCCCTCCTGGCAGTTTACTCACCTGATATACTCTGCCTCATGGAAACATGGCTAAAACCTACCACTACGGATAATGAAGTCCTGCCACCTGGGTATAACATGCATAGACTTGATCGCACCCAAAAAAAGGGCGGAGGGGTAGCAATACTCTATAAATCCACTTTATCTGTCACCAGAGCCAACCCCCAACCCCCTCTATTCAACAATGCTGAGATCATTACCAAAAAAACTACACATTAACAACCATAAAAGCATAAACATTGTCTGTGCCTACATACCCCCCAGGGAAGAACACAGACACCCTCGAGGAGTTCCTAACCCGGCTCAACAACAACCAGCCATAGGAAACCATAATCCTCGGGGACTTCAACATTGACTGGAAAACCTGCTCTTCTCAATCCCCAGCAATCCATGTAAACCTCCAAGGATTTACCCAAACCATAACCACACCCACTAGGCAAAACAAATCACACGACAAAGCTAGTACCCTAGACTGGATACTCATCAATAACTCTCCACATCAGTATATGTCAGGCACTACACCAGATGATCTAAGCGATCACTGCCTCACATATATACTTAAACTAAAGGTTAATCACCATCATCAACCCACATATAAAACTATAAGAAGTAATAAAAACTTTAACCCCCAAAAATTTAACAATGAACTAAAGTCTTGCAACTGGTCTGCCCTAAAAAGCCTTCCACTAGATGAAGCAGTCAGTTACTTCAACTCCAGATTTCTGGCTATTCTCGACCTTCATGCCCCTAGCCGCACTAGTAGAATCAAGGTCAATACTGCACCTTGGCTCACTAAAGAAACTAGGGCAAAACTTGCATTAAGAAATAAGGCATGGGACACCTACCGAACTACTAAAACCCTACCTGACCAACTGTTATTTAGGCAACTAAGAAATGATGCAAAAAAATCAGTAACCTCAGACAAAAATGAATACTACCACCGCCTACAACAGGTTCACAAATCTAAACCTCAGAAATTCTGGATGGGAATAAAAAGACTACTCCACCCAGGACAAACCACCACCCCAAAACCATCTGTCGCTAATCAAAGCTCCCCCAAAGATATTGCCAACTCCTTTAACACCTTCTTCACCGAAACCATCCAAACTTTAGCTAACCAACTCTCACCCACTGGTTCCAATCCTAGTACAACCAATTCCAAAACTACAACTTCCTTTAGCCTCCAACCAGTCCCTACTCAACTCATCAAAACCCTACTTAGGAAACTAAGACCAACCACCCTGGCTGCTGACCTCCTCCCAGCAGACTACTTACAAAAAGCTGCAGAAGCAATTGCATACCCCATCTCCATCCTTATTAACCGATCCATATCAGAAGCTATAATCCTTGACATATGGAAAATCTCACATGTCATACCACTTCACAAAGGGGGCAGTTCCACTGAACTGTCTAACTACAGGCCCATAGCCATCTTGTCTCCACTAGCTAAGATCATGGAGAAGTGTGTACATATTCAACTCATGAAATATCTCACACAAAACAAACTTTTATCCAACTCACAACATGGCTTTAGGCCCAATCACAGCACCACTACAGCCCTTCTCTCTTTCTCAGACACTATAAATCAAAATTGTAACAACAACGTACTGTCCTCTGCTCTCTTCCTAAACCTGTCCAAGGCCTTTGACATGGTGGACCACAAAATGCTAATGAACAGCCTGGAGGCCAACAACTTAAACAAACTGGCCCTCCAATGGTTTGAGTCCTAAACAGGAAACAGGCTGTACTGTGGGAGGGTTGACTCTCCTCACACCTCTCCATCAGACTAGGAGTACCCCAAGGCTCAATACTAGGTCCCCTTCTGTTCTCCATCTTTATAAATGAACTTAACACAGCCATACCAGAGGCTACCTGCATTCAATATGCAGATGACTCAACCTTGATCTGCACTGCCTCCACCCCAGCTGAACTTACCAAAATAACACAAAACACCTTCAACAAGGTAGAAAACTGGCTGCTAAACCAACGCCCAGTACTAAATCCCAATAAAACTAAACTACTTCTCTTTACCCCAACACACAGGACCACCTCACCTCTGTTCAATATAACAGCTAATAATGGTACCATCATCACCCCAGTTACCCAAACTAAACTATTGTGTGTCATGATCGACTGCAACCTCAGATTTGATGCACACATCAATCAAACGATAAAAACTACCAATAAAAAACTTGGTAGTCTGTTCAGGATCAAAGCATACCTCACCCCGCAAGCTAGAATAACAATTGCCCGCTCCCACCTCCTATCTACCCTTCTCTATGCCTCTCCTCTATTCTCCCACCTGAATAAAGCCAATCTTAAAAAACTGTCTTCATGCTACAACCAAATTGCCAGATTTGCTACTGACTCACCCTACCGTACCCACCATTGCCAGAACCTGAAACTCCTGGGCTGGTTGGAACTACCCCACCTCCTACAGCTCAACCAACTCAAAGTCACCCATAAAATCCTCCACCAACCGGACACTACCCCAGCCCTAAGAAACATAATCTGCCCCTACAATAACAGTCGCCCACTACGCTCATCCACCAAACTCCTAGTACTTACAATCAAATCCAACCATGCTGCAGGCGGCTCCCTCTTCACCAACTCTGTCGGCAAAAACTGGAACTCACTACCTACTGACATTATCAAAGAATCTTCTCCAACCATATTTAAACATAAACTTATAAGTCACCTCAAGTCACACTGGATATGCCCCTGTACCAACCCAGACTAAGACTTCACACTTCCCTCCAACACACTCTGCTCAGCTACTCCCCCTCATTTAATTAATGAGATCCTTTATGACTACAACTCCAACTATTGTTATCCTTGTCCTCTATTGTCAATAGAAAAGTATGCCACTGGCCTCACGGAAGAATGCATATACTATGTCTACAATCAACTTTTATTGTAACCACAATTTAGTGAATTGTCTGTTTCGTCATATCTATGTACTATGTCTACAATCTTCTTCTATGTAACCTCTATTAGTTGAACATTTATTTGTAATGTCTATTTTTTATCTTAATTTGTATCTTTGGAGCTTTTCTCCCTGGGACTCCGCTGAAAATGGACATGTATCCAGCCGGACCATCCCGGTTAACAAATGTAAAATAAATAAATAAAATAAAAATAAATGAATGGATATGAAAACATGAATGGTGTCCAACAAGCATAATATATTTGTTGCAGTCCATTTTAGACAAACAATATGTGCTACCTGTTAACTGTTAATTTGCATGGTTAAGGAAGTCATTGTAAACGATATCTTAATATTCTAATAACCTACAAGTATCAAATTAGAAAAACCTTAAAAACATGATGCAGGTACTATTTAGTTAACAAGTTTGTTTGCTAACTTTTCCCTCATTTAAGCCCTTTCTTTTGTGACTGCAGCCCCTAAGGGATCAGATCACACACAAAATATCAAATACTCTGCCCCTAATACACAACACTGTACTTAAAAAAATCACATATGGACATTTGTCACAAATCAGTGTTTTATTTGCGGACTTGTTCTCTCATCACCTATGTCGGGGAGCTGTGCACCTCCAAGGTTACCACTTGTAAATGAAATCATCATCACGATTATCAATCTCCTTTTCTTTTCCCTATTTTCAACATAGGGACGGGGTGGTATGTCAGTTCTCACCATCTTTCTTGATTCAGTGTGCCAGTCTCCTACTTTCATGCCTGACTGTCAAAGGCCTTCTCTTGCACAATCCATCCGTCTCTTTGCTGGATGCCCGAATTTCATCTTGCCTTCTCCCTGTATTTCCCAAATCTTCAATAGATAGTTTTCTGCTTTTCTACACATGTGCCTGAACTACCGTAATCTGTTCTCATTGACCTTGTATGTAATTTGTGCTACTTTGGCTTCTGTTCTGATGTCCTCATTTCTTCATCCATCCCAGAGTATGCATTCTACCTCCCATCTCTGGCACTTCATCTCCACCACCTCTAGCTTCCTCAACTGCTCTGCCTTTACTGCTCAGGTTTCTATATCATATAGTAGTACTAGTCTCACCACTGTTTTGTACACCTTTCTTTTCACCTTCTTTGGCATTCTTTTGTTATACATTACTCCTGACACGCTATGCCAGTTTGCTGCAGTCCCCCCTTCCCCCCTAATTCTAGCTTTAACCTCATTATTCAGACTTCCCTTATCCGTAACTATCCATCCATGATACTCAAACCTGTTAACCTCTTCTACTATTTTCCCTTCTGTCTCAATTCTCAGCTTCTTATGATATCCCGCATTTGCTGACATTACAACTATCTTTTCTGTATTCAGGTTCATCCCATGGGCCTTCAGTTTTGCATTTCATTCCCCTATCCTTTTCTGAAGTTCTTGCTCAGAGTTTGCCTATAATGTCATCATCTGCATATTATTATTTTATTTATTTATTTATTTACATTTGTTAACCGGGAGAGTCCGACTGGACACAGGTCCATTTTCAGCGGAGGCCCGGGGATAAAAGCTCCACATTAAATATTATTTGCATTATACAGTTAAAAAAACATAGCATTTAAATATAGACGTTAGTCCAGTTAAGGACGCAAGACAAGAAGGAAACAGACGTAAAACAGCTGTAGAGCATAGTACAATTTTAAAATATGGTGACATACTAAACATGGTTAAAATGTAGTTGAGATTCATCAGTGAACAATTGATACAAACTGTTTTTGAGGTACATAACAGCCATTAGCATATAACAGCATTGTTGCTCTGCCCCTCTGACCTTTTATCTAACATAGTCCATCACTAGTATGAACAGACGTGGGCTAAGTACTAAACCTCGATGCACACATTCCCACTGGGAGCCCTTCTGTGAGTTACTGTTCATACTTGAATCATTGGGTCCTTGTACATAGCATGCACTAATTCTTCCAATGTTTCTGGGATGTTATATGCTTTCTCCAAGGCTATGAATGCCTAGTTGGACTCTTTCCTTACCTCTAGCATCTTTGTAACTGTCCATATCACTGAAAACATTGGGTCAGTTGTACAGTGTCCTGATATAAATTCAAACTACTCTTTTCTCATCTTGCTTTCTACTACTCTGCTTATTTGTTTCTCATTCACCCAATCCAGAATTTTCATGCAGTGTGACAGGAGTATGATTCCTTTACACTTCCATAGTTTTGAATGTTCCCTTTGTTCTTGCACACTGACACTAGTATGCTTATTCTCCAGTCATCTGGGATACATCTTCCTCTTCATACTGCTGTGAGTACCCTCAAAATCTATTTCTCCACTAACTCACCCAACATCTTCATTATATCTGCCATGACCTCATCTGAGCCTTCTGCTTTTGCTGACTTCATTTTCCTTAGGACTGTTTTTGTTTCTCCTAGGGTACGCTCCTCCTCTTCTTTCATTGTAGGATGTTTCTGGGGCAGTACAGCTTCTGTAGAGTACCTCTGATGACTTTCTTTGTGGAATTGCAACTGCTCTCTGGGGCTCTTTGTTAGCCAACCAGTATTCCTTCTTAACCCGGTCCATCTTTTCTCGCTCCCAATTTTTCCTGTGCTCCTTTCATCTGATGACTTTCTGGACTTCTACATTTCTCCACCAGTTTTCCTTATGTACTTTATTTTCATACCTGGCTCAGCTACATATCTGTTTTATAGTCCTCACTCATGCTGTTTTAGGACACCGCCATTCTTTTTAACTCCACCTATTAACTCTTCTTCTTGAGGTAATAGAGCCCTGAGTAATTTCATGAATACTTGTGCTTTCCCTGCAGACAGCTTCCAGGTATTCAGACAAGTCTACGTAGAACCTAGAACCTTCTATGACAACTGCTTGCAGCTAATTGTGACAATCAGTGGTTTATGCTATGGGCCAAGTGTTTCACTGGGGGTGATTTTGCAATCACTGCCTTCCCTTACTTGGAAGAAATCTGCCTGAGTTGCATGTTGGCCATTGGCCACTCTTACATGTGACCTTGTGATTATCTTTCTTTTACTGAACCATGTAATGGTCACCATCAAGCCATTGGCCAGACAGAAGTCTAGAATGGCCTCTTCTTCTTTATTCCTGTTTTTCACACCCATGTGGACCCAGGCAGTCCTCATATAATGTTCTAGCAAACTCAGAGAAAAGTAGTATTGTCAGAAACGTGCTCAGGTTAGTATGATTTGAACAGTTGTATTTCATTAGAAGAAATAAATGCATGATGAGTCTATTGTCATTGTGTCTTGTCTTTCAGCTTTTCTCAGTTAGGGATCGCCACAGCGGAACTCCGGTCCGCTAATGATTGGCAGTTGATTTTTTTACGTACCGGCTTGCCAGGCCTGACGCACAACTTTCTACGAAGGTACGCCCATTCACACATGTCTCCACGCAGAAGACACTCTAGCTGAGAATCGAACCGAACAGCGTCTTACTGTGAGGCGACAACGCTACCGCAGCACCACCACTGCAGGTATTTTTTCATCTATGTACATTTTCAAAAAAAATGAACTGGATCCCTCCCTAACTGATGCTCTATTAAGGGGCATAGACAAGATTTTTTTTTAGTTATACAATAACTTCTAGAATGTAGCTACTTACAAAAAAATGTCAAAGATGTGGATTCATTATTTTTTGTAAATTCTAGAACATCTCATTGCAAAAAATTAATTATTTTTTAAATCTGTACAATACTGTGTACCTTCTGTATGACTAGTTACACTCACCCCTGTGGAAAGTTCACATTACCCTTAGAGAGGTTAACTGTCAATCAAGATGTCTATATAACATCTGGGGATAGTCTGGCTCACTTCATTCAAATTATTATTTTTTCCTAGACTGTAGTCATAAGCACATGCTGTTGTGTACATATGTAATGCTGGAAATCACACGGGTCCTGTTAGTCAGGTATTATGGCAGAAAGAAGTATTTTTTAGTCACCTACTGGTGCTGGTTCAGATAAGAAGCCATAATGAGAACCATCATGACAGCATAATGGTTCTCATTGTGGATGTTTCAGAAATGCAGGTCATGTTATCTGTTATGGCAGAAGATATGTTAAAGACCACAAGGGAGGAAACGCATGTTATTAGATAGGGACAAAGTGAGTAGTAGCCAAGACTGAGGAACTGCTTTGGCACTTAAAGAAGGATGTAAATAACTGGGATCATGCCATAGATAATTTGAGGGGACCTATGCATGGGATAAAGCAATTAGGAATAGCCTCTGTCCATAAGTAGCACAGGGGGAAGTCCTGGGGTAAATTTTCTATTTCTCATCCATCAATCCAAGTTGCACATGAATATGGACATGGAGGAGCTTTGTTTTGTATGGATGGAGAATCTGCTCTAGAGAAGCGGTATCCTCTGTGAGATAAACCTGTCCTTCCAAACAATTCTGCTGATGTTGCAGAAAGGTTTGGATCCTTAGACTGAGCATTTCTGATGCCATTTGATTTGCTGATGTGCAGTAAATCCACCAGTACAAGGTCAGTGGATGCCTTCTATGCCAGACGCAGGACTTCTCTTATCAGTCTGTAGGATACTCAGTATAATGACAGGGGTTTGAGTTGGTCCATGTAGGACATATTATTTAGGCTTTTTGTAGCCTTTTAGTGCAGTATCTCTGTGGGCATTCCAGTTGTTGCATGCATCTGGACAGATATATGCTAAAAAAGAAGGCATTACACCAAATGATGGACTTAATGAGGGCCGAGTAAAAGGGAACAATTACATCCCCTGATCTAGGGTGTTGTTTATGTGATAGTTCCACAGGTTAGATGACTTTTTATATGATACAGTAGTGCATTTCTTAACATTTAGTTTCAGTCCATTATTTTGGCATCATTTTTTTACTTGGGAAAAACCTTCCTGCAGGGTGTCTATGTCAATTGGGCATTCAATGGCTCCTAGCTTTCAGTCATCTGCAAGCTTAGTTGGCCACAGCCCATTGGTATTGGCTTTTACTTCACTGAAGTAGATACTAAACAGGAGAGATTCCAGCACAAAACCCTGGAGAACACCACTGGTAACTGGTCAATTTGAGAGGTAACTCCCCCTATTTTGATTTCTGGATCTTATTGCTGAGCCACTTGGAAATCCATCGAGTGACATAGGGGTTTATTTGCACTTTATTTAGCTTTTCTACTATGCCTGAGTGGGGGAATGTGTCAAAAGCTTTGACAGGTCAAGGTAGGCAGTGTGTATCATTTTACTTTCATCCATTGGTAACCTTTACAAAAGATGTTCACTAGGTTGGTTAAGGATGACCTCATTTAAATGAATTCAAACTGATGGGGGGTCCAGTGTTTGGAGGTTCCCTTTGTCCTTGTTGATTAGTTCCATGGTAAGTCTTTCCATGGCTTTACATATGAGGCTGGCAGAATTTTAGGTCTGCAATTGCCTGGGTCTTCCTTATGCAGGGGAATGACTATAGCTTTACCATTCACTTGGTACAACACCTGTATCAAGATTGTGATTGAACAGTGTTGTTAGTGGGTGGCTAAATTGTGCCTCATGCTACTTAAGATGCATCCATGGATATTGTCAGGACCCACTGATGCAGTATTTTTAGTTTTTGATAGTGCTTTTAGGATCTTTCATTACAGTTGGAGGTGAGCCAGTGTTAGGTATATCTTGAAGTATAGATGGAGGGGGAGAGTGTGGTAAAGTTAGAACTGAATTTAATCAGCCAGTAAAATGGCTATATCTTTAACTTCAGTGTAGGTGGCAGCATTCCACCATAGCTCACTGCATTGCTGCATTGTGCTTTTCAGATTATGAACATAAATTAAAAAAGCCTTGTACTTGTCTTTGGCTTGAGTAGGTATTTTAGCCTCATATTTGGCTTTGGTAGAATTTATTAAGCTCCCAAGTTGTTTGTTGATTTCAGTGACAAGGGCACTATAATTCTTATTATTAGCATAATGGAGGTAAACATTAAAGTTATTGTTCATTTTCTGGCCTGACAGCAAGTTTTAATGCTGTCTTGTATTTTTGTGGCAATACACCTGAGCATAGTTGAATATACTTTGTATTTCTTGAAAGGACTGGGATGGATTTGATGATTTCAAATGAACTAAAACATCAGTTCTAGACTGAAACATTACAAAGCTCTTTATTTGATTGCACTCATAGTGTTGTTCTGTTTTAGCTTGGCTGCTAAAGATGGGTCTAGCTGTGTGATAAATTAACCTCATGTTGTTTAATGGTGATTGGTCTTGGTGGCATGCCTCTCAACTGTACAGATTTTTGCAGAATGTCCAGATTTTATGCTCATAATTTTGGTCCGTTTTTCATATACTTGTGGTTTTCTGGCAAATTAGTCGTGAATCATTATTGATTACAGTTAGAAAATAATGACAGACATTTGAGTTTCAGACTTTACATCCTTCAGAAAATTAATACTAATGCAAAACCTTTTATTCTATCATCTAAGTTTGTAAGAGTAATATTTAAAAATTGTCCCTATTTCTGGGCCTTTGTCCCACTTTTATTTATGGCTTTGTCCAGACTTCTTGCACTAAGAAGTTGAGAGGTATGGTGGTACATGATTCATTTATGACAGAGAAATTCTGGGCAAATTGTAAAGATTCTGATGTTCCTATTTGGGGGGGGGGTCATGGGGTACTTGTTGGCAGTGTTACACCTTCAGGATAGTGTTTAAACATAAAAGAGAAGGGAAAACAATAGAAGCAACAACAGGAGCCATACAGGAAAAAAAAATCTAACAGCCAGTTTTGCCAGGAGATATCTTTGGTCTGAGATAAGAGATCTACAATTGGAAACCAAATATTAAGTCACATATAAGAAACCTTGGTCAAGGCTTAGTGATGAGGGCATTGTTGGACTAGTGAAGATTGACAGAGTAAGCTGCTGGTCTATATAGTGAGACTTATGTATACCGATAGCTTGATGGTAGCTCAGTCTTTTCCTATGAGTGAGTATGCAAATTACAGATAGGTGACAGAGAAGACATTCCTGGGCTTTAATGAAGATCTTTAATCTGGAACAAGATTCCAAAGGTGGAAGGAAAATTTATCTGCATTTCTACAGAGATTACTATTGAACATCAAAGAACATTTTCTCAAGATGAGGTCCCCAGAAATAGAGAGCAAACTCTTTGTGTTCATTAGAGAATAAAAAGAGAAGGAATCCCCTGGTATGGACAGTTTACCTGTCGATTTATATAAGGTGGCAGAAGAATACCAAGGACCTTGGTGACCAGACTTGTATAAAATGATTTGGCAGCTAGACTGCCTCCTTCCATCCTCCAGAAAAATGGCTATTACTCTCTTTCCCTATCCAGGGTTTGATAAAGACAAACTTAAAATGTTCTACCAACTTGTATTCATCAATGTTGATAAAATATTGGCAATAATTTTAGATGATACAGTGCTAAAGTTTCTGACCAGGATCATCTCCCCGTAACAGACTGTTTTTCAGAAAAAATGGCAGCTTTTAGACCATTGCAACCTATTACATACTCTTTACAGGTGGGGAGCACCATCCACATTCTTAACTAATTCACTTCCATCAGATAAGCAAACTGTTTGATTCTTTAAAATGGAACTTTTTTTACTTAAAGTGCTTGCTAACAGTTGATTTGGTCCAGATGTTAAATAACAGATAAAAGATATGTATGTTGATGCATCAGCCATTCTGATAATCGAGTGAGTATTAAGCTCCTTTCTAGCTGATGAAGAGTACTCATCAGAGGTTTTTTAGCTTCCCCTCATATTCTCTTTTGCCAATGAGCCTCTCTCAGTTAGCTTTGAAGACAATACATCATTGCCTCTCCTATCTTGTTATATGCAGATCTTTTTACTGATGAGTTTTCCTTTGTGTAGCTATTTGATGCTATCACAAAATGTGAGTTTATTTTATTTTATTAATTTTTTGGGGTAGGGGCATTTCTGGACTCTGCACTGATAAAGTCCAAGATTTTAGGCATAAATCAGAATAGGTACCAGTTTCTGAAGAGCTCCATGACCCTCTAACAGATAATAAAGTAATTAGTGAGGTTTTATAATTACTCCAGTTGTGATCAAGTTGGACAGGAACTCCTACATGAACCGATTATATGACTCTTAGGCTAAAGATCACACATTGTTTGAATGCAAAATACATGTGGTGAAGACAAAAATCCTACCACAAATCCTTTATTATTTTAGACACATTTTTATTAAACTTAAAAGTTTGGGTAGTTAACAGATGAGTCTTTGGATAGATGTAAGATAATGTATTCAGCTCTCCTCTTGGTGGAACTGGTGGAAGGCGGAATCCCCCAAATTCAAATGGCTTGTTTTGTCTTCTGAATTAGGATCATTGTGCAGGATTTCTGTGTCTAATGGCAGGCCATCTAAAGAAACATTTCAGTGCAGTTGCTGGAAGCACATGTCAGTTCTGAGCTGGTGGCTGTCAAGAGTGAGGAGGAATATGGCATATAAAAAAGCCCTTAGTGATATTTTTTAATCTCCAAGAAAACCATGGAAGGAAAGATGAACAGGGTTTCAGGATATGGATCATTTAGCTCCTCAATGTCTGATGGCAATGGAACACCATATGCTCCTATGTTTGTAGTCTTCAAAACTGGAATTTTTATCTACTCAAAGATCAATAGTCACAGAGCTTCAAAAAATGTTAAACAAATGGGCTCAAAACAGGGTTGTATATGGATCAAAACAGATCATCAGGGTCCCATATGTGATTATTTCAAAGAAAATATGTCAGGTATGAAAAAATGATGGACACTTGTCTGATACCCCTTGAAATAGAAATTAACCTCTGTGAAATTGTTTGTAGTGATCCCTGTATTTTACTGCTTATGTGACTTTATTGACCCTTGAATGGTACTGATGCATAAGATGTCACTAATCTGTTTGTTTTGTCTATTTGTACAGATATTTATGTCCTTGCATATGGAAATAGTAATCTAGACTGCACATACTAAATTTCAGAAACCAGTACCTTGACACATCTACATCAGCAGCAAAAGGTTGAGACAGTTCTGCTCATGCTTTAAGGATTAACCCCTGACCGTGCAAACCACAAAATGTCCCCACATTTCCTGCTAAGAATTCATTCCAACTCCTAGATAGTACAATCTCCAGGGAAAAGACACATTTCCCAACTCTTGGAACTGTCTGTCTTGCACAACTGTTGATCATCTGTTTTGTTGACCAAAGTGTGTTGACAAAACAGAGGACTAATAATACTCGAATCGGCAATGGCAGTTTACTCATATATAGTCAACTTCTTATAAAGTCAACTGATCGCATATTCAACTAAAGTTAATACTGCAATTCAGTTTTGATGAACCCAATGTCTGACAACTTGAACTGCAGACATATCTGATATTGTATATATGTATTGCTAGGTATAGATAACTCCCTGAGTACCTGGCTTGTTTTTCTTAACATGCAGCAATTTGTTTGAGTGCGGATGAAAAGCAAAGAGTGGGATTTGTAAATTGCATGTTTATCATAGCAGCACAACACTACAGAGGTATGGCAGAGATGCAGATGAAGACTGGTTGTTTACATCAGTCACAGCAGTCTAAGACTTCACTTGTGAACTGGTGCAGAGGTACATGCAGTTACACTAACCAGTAACTGGAAAGAATTGTGTTTTCCTGACTGGTCAAAACTGGAGATCTAAACCAAAAGCAAAACAACTAAAAAGTACAGCATGTGTGTGTCTGTATATATGCATAGTCATGTGTGCACGCATGTGTGTGTGTTTCTGTAGGTGTGACATTTGAATCTATTAAAGATGATGTCTTTTTATGCTGTATTTTTCATATTCTGCCGCATTCTGTAGTCTCACATAAGAAATTCTGTTTTGATTATGGAGACAAATAAAACAGCAGGTTATAGCTTCAGTTTTCTAGCTAATTTGAGTATTTTTAAGTAAAAGATATCAAATAATTGTGCTTCTGAATTCATTTTAGCAAATGTTCACTGATTCTTGTACATGAACTCATTTTAATTCCTGTATTCCTTTCAGCTCTTACGTGTGTTTACTCTGAATCCTTACAAAGGTACCATTCATGTTTAGACTGGCACGGTCACATACATGCATATATATATATATATATATATATATATATATATATATATATACATATATATATGGGATCCATACTAATGCACGAACGGCAATTTCACCGAAAGTGAAACTGCCGATCATACATTCGCAAAAGTGCTTTTCACCGAAAAAGCACTTTCGTGAAAGTATAATAAAAAATAGGGGAAATCAGCAGGGAATGGCTGTTGCTGAGATCGGAGTACAGTGGGGATAAGGGAATATTCCCTTTTCCACACTGTAGTGAGATCTTGGAGTGAGAATATAAAAGTGGGGGGGGGTGCAGGGGGGGCTTGCCCCCTGTGTAAACGTTAATTATGTGTTTTTTATTTTTTTATTTTATTTTATTTTTTTTGTTTATGTTAGAGACTTTAGAGAAAGTGCTTTTTCGGTTAAAAGCGCTTTTGCTAAAGTATGTTTGGTAGATGTGGATTCGGACTATTGAACTTTCATTCAATAGTACGAGATTCATATATATATATATATATATATATATATATATATATATATATATATATATATTCTGCACTGTCTGCGAGTTTGGAGTGCTGCTGGGTTAATTCTCTGCGGAGTGCTGTTATTATGCAGTATGCATTTAATACATTTGCAATAGTGTGATTAGATTTTTCTCATTTAATTTCTAGTAGGAAGACTATTATAGGAATTGAATTTTTTTTTCCACTGCCTTTTGTAAACCATTGCAGCTTTTTTCTATGCTAGATGGATTCTTTTTTTTTCTCCTTGAAAGCTGATTTCATAAAAGGTAATCTCCATCTGCAAAAAAAAAAAAAAAAGAAAGATGGAATGGTAAGTGAACATTTTATTAAAGGTTCATGTTTTATGTGAGGTGGGACCTCAGCAATATCCAGCTTTTCAATTAAATACATCAGACGCTACACAGATGTATGTACACACATGCGCACACACACACACACACACACACACACACACACACACACACACACGCAGACACACACACACACACACACACACACACACACACACCTTACATATATAACATCATTAAGCAATCTGAATTGGGATCTTTCTCTTGAATGCTCTGAATTGTCCTTTGATGAGCCTGATCTGCTACTACTGTTATAAACAAAGACACTGGGGTAATTCAGAAAGGCTTATTGTTATGTGGAAACTTTACCTTCAAAGGATTATACAATGCAGCAAGCCTTACTCAATCACAGATTGGCTACTAAAGCGCTCACCGTTGTCTGTCTCTTGTTTGTGGATTAAATTTGAACTTTATTCCTACCTGCCTTGGTCTGGTGCCTCCCATATTTTTTACATTGGATATTATTAGTCTTTTTGGAGGACCAGTTTGCCTGCACCACAGTGTTGCTTTTTCTTTTTCTATTGTGACTTTTTATTTAAAAATAGAATGCTTATTTTTTAAAAATTAAAATGAATAAATAAATAGAGAACTGGTATAATAACAGTCAATTTCTTTCTACTGTGCCTTATTCATGTTTTTCTTACAAAATAATATTTACCCTCTGGATTTTTTCTTCAGAGATATATTATGGCATTATGAATAAATCTTCAGCAAGCATTTGAAATATTGGGACCCGCTAGGGCAAGTTCCAAAATATGGAGACTGAATAGCCAAAAGAATGGACTTACATATATTAAGGCCAAGATGCCAATTCAAAGAATATTCCCATTTCTTGGAGGTATGATGATCTCAGAGTTGGTTCAATGGGTGTAGAGGGCTTGCCCTGCCCGTGCAAAAAAAAAAAAAAAAATTTTAAGGAGAATAGCGATTTTTGAGATTCGCTCTTCTGCTGTGTTTTTGAAGTTTTTTTTGTCTTGTCGGCACTTGGCATTTTGAGCCCTGACATTTAAACAGGGAGGCAGACTTTTACTTCTCACACCTAAGGGAATTTATTATTTAAATGCATTACAAAAATAAAAAATACAAATATTGATATATAGTACTTCACTAAATATAGTTGCAGATTTTTGTGAAATATGTCATTTTTAATACGTTTCAGTGTATGCTTGCAAATTTCATAATACTGCTATTTGTTTTGTACATTTAGTCAGAAATTCCACTAAATTTAAGCAGACTTTAAGATATTTCTGGGTATGTATGTTTTCACTCGATACTTTATTGTTTTGAATCAACAGCATGTTATTTGCAACATGGCAAGGTAGCTCCATAGTGAACAATACTGTTTCAGTATTGTTCTGCTCAAGTTAGATGTTGCACTGCAAGTTCAAGACATATATGTCTCAGAGGATCCCCATGCTCTACGTCAGGCTCCCAATCCTATTTAGGTGTAATCTTGACCAATGGATGAGAAATCAGAAATTCCCCTCGGGTCTGGCAGCCATGTTTCTGATAGACAGATGCAGTCAGTAATGCCCAGACTAACACACATTAATGCTTATGATGTACAAGGACAACTCTACCTGGATGGATTATGTCTAGGCTTAAAGGCCCTGGTGATCATTAGCCAAGTATATACCTATGAATTCACTTATTAGAGTTCTTTGATCTTTGTGGTACAATAAGTAGGAAGTTTAGTTTTATCAGCACCAAGCTCTATTCCATTATTCAGAAGAACCAAGATGTGGTTACCACGCTCTTTGGAGTTAAGGGCTAGAAGAAGGTATATTCAGACAGCATTCCACAAACCTACAATGGTTAACTCTAACTTTTGAAAATTCTGCAGTATGTAATAGGTTTGCAGCAATCTTACTGCTTTCTTCAAAATGGAAAAAATAAGAAAGTTTTGTCCAAATAACACATAGGCAAAGAAAAAGAAATACATTGAATTATCTTTATTCTTCCCTTTTCTCACCAGATGAAAAATAAACAGCAAAATGAAGATTTCATCATATGATTTTTAATAAGTTAATTAGATAAGTATGTATATGGAGGAGGGAAGGGAATTTATTAATAAATGATGAACAGTCTCATAACTTAGAACTACAGGTCTCTGGAACAGACCAGCCCAGTGTCATAAATACTAGAGATTCTTAACTCACCTCACATGACCTAACACTAATAATTGCAGTTTCCATAAAAAAAAAAAAAAAGAAGAACTAGGTCCATTGCACATATTAAAATTATAAATGTCCACTGACAAGAATGTCTGTATATGAAAATATGGTTGGGGTTAAAATAAGGGCTAAGGTGTTTACCTCACAGACACAAGGTATAGTGTTTAATTCTCACCTTTAAGGAAAATTGGCAAGGCTTAAATGGTCTTCAAGGGTAACTAGCCTAGTACTAGCCTATGAACTGAAAAACGGGCAACTAAAAAAGAAGACAGCAAAAATTCACTACTTCCTAAATTAAACTATTTAGAACATTTCAGCCTAATTTAAAGCAGGGTCTACCTCATTTAAGGGAAGACCAAGAAGTGGTAATATCATAATTAGAAACGTTGGCATGGACTATCCCATTAATAAGTTAACAGGGACTGTGCAAGGTATTTTTAGACTTGTAGCTGGTCTCTCCAAAGCTCTAAGTTCATATATTGTTGACAGAATATGGAAATGGCTTTGTCTCCCAATGTCAAAAGGGCATTCTCCAAGACTAGTATATGTTAGATTACTATATGTAGTTGATACATGTCAGTGGTTCTATATTATGATATCGAAAGCTCAGGTCAGCAAACACCTATTCATCAATCAATAAACAACGAAATCTCAATTCTGCGAATGGCCACTACAGCAATTTTTTTCTTAGGGGAAAAATCACTTGGCCATTGTCATGGATTTGCCCTTTTCCCCCACTGTAGCTTGATCTCGGAGTTGGTATATTTAGTTAGGGGGATGTGGGGGGAGTAGCTCCCTTAATTGGGAATGTGGTGGGCAAAGCCCCCCACTTTATTAGGTATGTAATGCTGTGTTGTTTCTGTTTGGCCAAGTGATTTTCCCCCTTGGAAAACATTTACTCTAATGGCTATTTGTAGAAATGACATTTTGCTGCATACTGATTGGTGAACAGGAGAAGGTTGGATGATGTACGGATAGTGAATCATGAAGTGCAGATTTAGCAGGATTAGCAAGGAGGAAGTAAGGATAGCTATGAAGAGGATGAAGAATGGAAAGGCTGCTGTCCCAAATGACATACCTGTGGAAGCATGGTGGTGTTTAGGTGAAATGACAGTGGAATTTTTAACTAGATTGTTTAATGAAATCTTGGAAAGTGAGAGGATGCCTGAGGAATGGAGAAAAAGGGTTTTGGTACCGATTTTTAAGAATAAGGGTGATGTGCAGAGCTGTAGTAACTACAGAGGGATTAAAATGATCAGTCACAGCATGAAGTTACGGGAAAGAGTAGTGGAAGCTAGGTTAAGAAGGGAGGTGATGATTAGTGATCAGTAGTGTGGTTTCATGCTAGGAAAGAGCACTACAGATGTGATGTTTGCTCTGAGAGTGTTACCGGAGAAGTACAGAGAAGGTCAGAAGGAGTTGGATTGTGTCTTTGTGAATTTAGAGAAAGCATATGACAGGGTGCCTAGAGAGGAGTTTTGGTATTGTATGAGGAAGTCTGGAGTGTCAGAGAAGTATGTAAGAGTGGTACAGGATATGTATGAGGGTAGTGTGACAGCGGTGAGAGTGATGTATGCATTTAAGGTGGAGGTAGGATTACATCAAGGATCAGCTCTGAGCCCTTTCTTATTTGCAGTCGTGATGGACAGGTTGACAGACGAGATCAGACAGGAGTCCCCGTGGACTATGATGTTTGCAGATGACATTGTGATCTGTAGTGAGAATAGGGAACAGGTGGAGAAGACCCTGGAGAGGTGGAGATATGCTCTAGAGAGAAGAGGAATGAAGGTCAGCAGGACTAAGACAGAATATATGTGTGTGAATGAGAGGGAGGATAGAGGAATGGTGAGGATGCAGGGAGTAGAGGTGGTGAAGGTGGATGAGTTTAAGTACTTGCAATCAGCAGTTCAGAGTAATGGTGAGTGTAGAGAGCTGAAGAAGAGAGTGCAGGCAGGATGGAGTGGGTGGAGAAGAGTGTCAGGAGTGATTTGTGACAGACGAGTACCAGTAAGAGTGAAAGGGAAGGTCTACAAGAGGGTAGTGAGACCAGCTATTTTATATGGGTTGGAGACAGTGGCATTGACAAAAAGGCAGGAGCAGAGCTTGACGTGGCAGAGTTGAAGATGTTAAGATTTGCACTGGATGTGACGAGGATGGACAGGATTAGGAATAAGTATATTAGAGGCTCAGCCCAGGTTGGAAGGTTTGGAGACAAAGCCAGAGAGGCAAGATTACATTGGTTTGGACATGTGCTGAGGAGGTATGCAGAATATATTGGGGAAAAAGATGCTAAGGATGAAGCTGCCAGGTAACAGGAAAAGAGGGAGGCCTAAGATAAGGTTTATGGATGTGGTGAGAGAAGACATGCAGGTGGTTGGTGTGACAGAGCAAGATGCAGAGGACAGGAAGAAATGGAAACAGTTGATCTGCTGTGGTGACCCCTAACAGGAGCAGCTGAAAGAAGAAGAAGAAGAAGAACAGGTCTTCGCTCACCTGAGCTTTCAATATCATAATATAGACCCCATGTCAGGTACTGGTTATGGCAAAAAAAAAATCATTCTCTTGGCAGGGTCCTGATATTAAAATGTTGACTAATTTACTGAAAAACATTTGAATAATATTTTAGAAAATTACTAAATCTTCAGATCTTGATATAGCTTGAAATTAAATATAACAGTTTGTTCCCTTCTGTTATTACAACAACATGGAAAAGGCCCAGCTGTAAAATTCATATTCCATCTCAAATTCCACAGATTTGAAAAGAATTGCTCAGTCATGGTTGTGTATTTTTATTAATCTGTTATACCAAGGTTTTGTACAAGAAACATTTATATAACAAGAAACAATTTAATTGTTTTGTGTCATTTCTTTTTTATGATTAAGGTGTGTGTATAATGGAATTGTTTGGCTGTTTAAAAACTGATTAAAAGAGCTGTATTACTGAGGACATGAGCTTCATAATACATGTGTTCACTAAACTATTTGCCCCTTGTTTTACATTGCGAAGTAATACTACAATGCAAGTTGTTATAAGTGCAGTGCACTTCTGGTTGTTCTCCATACTTCTGAAGGTGATAGTACATCTTGGACTAGAATTAAATAGACATCAGGCTGCTATGCAAAGCTAGATTGGCTCACATTATGCTATCCAGTATTTTCTCTACCTGGGCAGGTTATGAAACAGAAATAATTAAGTAAGTCACTGTTGCTATAGAGATGACTAGTTGCTACATCAGTCATTGACCTTGTGATAGTGATTTTTCAAGAGCTTTGATTTCACTCTTTCTATTAGATATCCTTTCTCCCTGCTGTCATTTAGTTAGTTATCACTCAACAGAAAACAATCCAGTTCTATATTAATGTTCACACATCAAACAGTTAATTTACAGAAATGAATTTACTAAACATGAATCCCCATACCCTTTCTCTCTTGAGTTATCTTTGGTCAAAATTGAGCATGGCTTATGGAGCTATATAGTTATCTAATATATCAAGCTGCAGGAAGATATGGGGAACTTTGGGAGCAAGTAACTAGAAAGGGAAAGATAATAGAATGGAAAGAGTCCAACAATTTATTTGGATTACAGGTCAGAGATTGCCTTCCCTATTAAAGATTGATATCAGAGTATAGGTAAAGAGAAAGAAATAGGAGACTCCTAAATGAAAGACCAGCACTGGTAGAGTCGTTAATAGAGTCTAGAACAGAAGCTGCCATTATAAAAGGAATAATTAGTAAAGTATAGAAAATATTGCATGGTAGTTATAAGAATCAATCAGAGGAGCTTAGAAAGGATTGGGTAGAGAGACTGGATAAGCAATTCACAAAGAGACAAAATGGGATATATTTTACCTCCAAAATATGCAACAAAGTCTAGAAGATTTATGGGATCTTTGCCTGGAAGTGTTTACATAAGTATTTTATACCCCAAGTAGATTCCAAAAAAAATCTTCCTCAGGTGGATAGCAAATGTTGGAGGTGTGACGGGCAAGATATAGGTAGGTGGGAACATTTTTCTGGGAGTGTAATGAGCTGGCAGACATTAGGGATTCCCTGCAGACTTCTCTGTTGGAGATGATGGGTGAACAGATTGGAGTGACTGGGGAGATGATTTTTTTGAGTTATGTTACAGAATCAGAATTGCCTAGACATAGTAAAGCCTTACTGAGTCTAATTATGGTGGCTGCCAAAAAAGCAATTACTAGAAAATGGGAATCAAAGTCTAGACCAGCTTTACTAGAAGTAGTGAATATAGCAATAGAGATAAAACAACTGGAATTGGGATCTTTAGAAAAGGGAAGGAGCAATCTACAAAGGAAAACAATGGGAATTGTGGGAACAATATATGCAGAGCAGGAACAAGGTTTAAAAGGCAGGATTTGAATTAGCCATATAATGCTTAACTGACAATGACTGGATGGTTTATAAGTGAGGGATAATGTCTGCAGCTACAGTTGTTTCAATGGTGTCTGTGATGTAAACTGTAACTAAAGTATCATTTTGTATGTTTTTCATTTACATAAATACAAGATTGCCTTTGTCATATGTGAAAATTTAATAAAGATGTTTGAAATAAAAGAGGTTGGTGAGTTGTACATAACGGGCTGGAAACTTGTCATCAGCTATAAATCTTGAAGCAGAATTCCTTATCTTGAAGCTCCCATCTGGGTTTTGAGAAGAATGATGCTAAGGTTTGTGACACAATAAGTATACTTTAGGAAAACATTATATTTTTATTTTGATCATTAGGGCAATTACAAGTATACCTGTTTTCTTATTTATACCAAAACACCCTATTATTAGATAAAATGGAAGATCTAGAGTCAAGATCATGAAGAAAAAATATATGAATATATGGTATACCCAAAAAATGGAAGGAAACAACATGATTCAATTCTTAAATGACTGGCTACCAAAGGTACTAAATCTGCCTGAAGCTCTCTCCTTTGGGATAGAGAGCTCACCGGTCTCTCAAACATTTCTTTATCAAAAAATCCCACCACGACAAGATCTATTATTGTTAAATTTTTATCAACTCAAGATAAAGAGTTAATCATGAGAACAACCTGGTCGGGTAACCCTATACAAATAACTGGAAGAAACATAAGGTTTGATAATGACTATACATCTTCCATAGTAACCAAAAGAAAAGCCTACATTCCCTTCATTAAAACCCGGACAAAAGCTGAAATCAAAGTGCAAATTATATTCCCAGCCAGAATTAAGATTCACCTCTCCAATGATATAAAAACATTCAACAATCTTGAAGAAGCCACAGACTTTGTGAAAAAGAATAAAATAATAGAAAATGCTGAAGAAATGGATATCTCCCTACCTAGTCTGAAAAGCCAGGCAACTAATGGTAAACTGTTTCCAACTGACAAAACAAGTAAGCTTAAAGGCAAATAACATAATTGTTTCACTCTATAAACGTTTCCAAACATTGGACTTCTCTTTTCATAATAAAGCATTCACTTTCAGAAAGGAGAAATCACTCTAAGCTAAGATTGTTATAACATTTTTTCTTTTTTATCACATAATTACAAATAAATGTAAAATCACATTGTTTAGCACAGGCATAATGCATACATAATATAATACAATACATTACTAAGGGTACTGATGGGGTTTTGAAATATACACTGATTTATTTGTTCCTATTAATTAACAGTTACATTAAAATAATGAAGATGCCCACGCATTAAATGGGGTTTTCAGATTGTGTGATGGTTGCCTACATATCTGTTTGATTGTTAATTGGGAATTTAAATGCATGTCATTTGTGTTGTCATTTAATCTGTATGCTTGGTCTAGTATTCCTCTGTTGTATTTCCTTTGGGAGCATTTCTGGATCTGTTTTGGAAGGAGTCTAGGCCATGATTAATTAAGTGTTTCTACTTTGATGTAGTATTGTTATATATGGACGGCTTGATTTTGAGTTGATTCCTTTCGGAGGTATTGGGGCAGACATTTGCTTACAGGGATGGAGTGGTGATCTGTTATATTTACAGAATAAACTTGTTCTGTGAAACATATTGACTTCTTGAATGTAAGAATATTTCACTTTGAGTTTGAGAAATGTTGGGACTCTCTGATGGTTGTGTTGTGACTGTTGTATGTTACAGCAGTTTGCTGTTGTTTCTCATGATGCACTCTAGATATAGATTACTAGATTTTAAATGTCCCAAGTGAATTGTAAATATTCAATCTTCTATGTTTTGTCTCCCTCCTTTGTCCGCTTCATGAGTGTCTTGTGAAACTTCAATAAAAGCTGCATAAAATCAATGAACGGTAATTATCTTACCACCAAAATCTTTAAAATGTTAATGGAACACCTTTACGAGATGCTTTGTTGAATCCTGCTTCCATTGAAGTTAAGCTGTAGTTCTCTGCGTGCAAACGGAAGGTTTACGACCTTTGAACTTGCGTCACTTCTCTATGAAAGCAAAAGAAACGAACATCTGAATGGAGGAACACTGACAAAACTCAATGAACAGTTACATTCATTGCATTCCAGACCTTTTGTTTAAAAATTGTGTTGGAAAGCCACATACAAGTCAAAGAAAGGCTAAACAGAGAATTTACTGGTAAGCCTGTATTAGAGGCTTCCCATTGAATGAAAGATAAGCAAAATGCAATGGTTTTACATACTAACAGATTTCCATTTAAACAAACTAATCAGAAATGATTTTAAAAATGTATCTTTATTTATATTGTTCAGTTGTGTTTATTGTTTAAATTTGTGGTTCAATACCATAATCATAATTAGTACTTTGCTTCTGGAAAATATTTACAACTGCTTATTCAATGAACTTGTTCATATAAACATGCATACCTAAAGTGGATTTATAGAATGTACATTTATGCAATTCCACTTGTTTTCACTCTGTTTTATATGGGAAAGAGATGCCACTAAGTAAAATCAGAGGTAAGGTCATTACAATAGTTTCTTACAATACAAAGGATAACTAAAGTTCAATAGCTATATACTTGGATAAAACTCAGGTCATGTAGCTTACCCAATCTTATGATGTTAAACCACTGCTATTTTACCAAATATTTATATGATCCCATAAGTGTTTTGCTTTTGGCATTTCATTAATGCCTGGAATTGTATCTAGAGCTTAATGCTTCACTTTAAGCTTGTATAGTGTTGTCCTGTTTTTTTTTTTTTTTTTTTTTTTTTTTTTTTAGAATTATAGCCTAGAAATTAAAGTACCTAAGGTTGGAATTAGTATCCCTCCTTTTCCTTGCTCTTTTTAAGGAAGTATGAAAACACTTTGTGTAATAACAAATACCTTCTATTAGCTGAACATTATAGTAATCACATAATATGGTCTGTTCTACAGTACAGTACTTCAGTTATTAATAATCATAATTCATTGTTACTTTTAATAACTGTGCTACTAATATTTTAACGTTAAAGTGTTTAAGTCTATGCTTATGTTTACACTAGAGAATGATTATTAAGTTTGCACTTGTTTTCAAACCTCTCATAATAACCTTAAAGAAGTCTCTTATTACCCTGGAAAGTTTAGTGGTTATTGTCTGTTTGATTTTCCTTTTTCGTTTTAGGTAGTCTTTAGCACTAAGAATGCTTGTGGGTGGTTTTGAAGATTTATTCATCAATCCAGGGACTAGATGTTCCATGGTTAGTTCTGTAAATAGTTTGGTTTTACATTTTTTTAATATTTCATGTACTGTTTATGTCCAAAATAGCTTTAATTAACTTGAAATACAGATCTCATAATGTTTAATTCTATATCTTTGAATGTGAATGGTCTTAATAACCATTCAAGAGAAGAAGTTTAGCTAAATATTTAACATCTAATAATGTGGATATGCATAGCTCTCAACCTTCCATCTCCAAAATGAGGAACACTAGCCTTCATAATGTGGGACAAATGGGCAAAATGTGGAATACATACTAATGGCTTACTAACAACTTCAACTAGGAAGGCTATAGGAAGGTTAAATATGCTAGTTTCACTTATAAATAAGATCTTTTAATGAATTAATATGATTACATTCTATTTACCATGGATTTCACTGAAAAAAGTTCCAAATACTGAATGTGTGACATATTCTTTCAATGTGGAACTTTGAGGAAGATGAACTTTTTAAGACCTCAAATGAGGTACGCTCCTCATAATGAGGTACACTTGAGAGGTATGCGGATATGGTCTTTCTACAATAAACTCATATAATACAGAAGGAGCTAGATAGACTATCATTTAATGGTTGCACTATTCTTGCTGAATCCCATTACCAGTCTAAGAGGAGAGACACAATGATCTTGTGGAGAAAATCTTTACCAATACCTAAAGTAATAGATATATACTCAGACAAAAATGGAATGTTATGTGAAGTAGTATTGGAATAAAATAAGAAATATTTTACATTAGTAAATGTTTATTGGATACCTGGCATCAGTGCTAAAATAGCAAATAAATACCTTGAAACAATTTCTGCTAAATCCAAAGGAGATATCATGGCAGGAGATTTTAACTGTATCCTTTCAGCTAAAGATACCACTAAGAATGGAAACATTACAATACAAGCTCCTGCAAAAAATTAGCATGTTTTATCTCTTTCCACAATCTAAGAAACATATATGAGATTAAAGAACCAAAATCTTTGAATTTCACTCATTTTTCATATAGATATGGTAGTCAAACCACCATTGATAAAGTTTTTTATTAGATAATTTATCAAAAACTTGTAATGTTATAATTACTTCATGCCCATTGTCTGACCACAATACAATATCATTTAAAATTAGTATTAAACAAAATGAACTTATACACTGGCAAAGATTACCAGCTTACATCACAAAGATTAAATGTTTTAAAGAATGGTTATTAAGTGATCTGAATTCATTCCTTGACTCTAATAATAACAATTTTACAGCAACATTTTTTATCTGGGATTCTTTAAAGGCTTGCTTATATGGGAAAATAAAAAGTTGGTACTTACACCAGAGAAAGGAATGGGACACATAATTACTCAAAATACAACTGAAAATTGATACATTAAAAAAGCAATTAAATTCTGGAGATATGTGCCTAAATATGCAATTAAAACAACTAAACTTGGATTATGTGGAAATCCTTAACCACAAAGTTCCAATTAACTTGGAAAGATTAAAGTTACAATCATATTCTCATAAGCCCCAAAACATGCATTGGCTAGCAGTTAAATCGAAAAGGTTGCCAAAGGACAAACATATAACAGAGTTAATAGGCCCTTCTAAACACAAATCAAAACCACTATCAGATTTAAAAGATATGCTGGAGGTTTTTCGATCTTACCATGAATCTCTCAATAAAACAGACAGAGACACTAATAATAACTCAACTAGAGTTGAATTTTTAAAAGAAAATATAAATAGAAACCTTTCTAAGGAACAAAACAATAGACTACTTAAAGCAATCACATTAACAAAGCTTAAAGAGAGAACACAAAACCTTAAACACAACAAAGCTTCGGGTCTTGACAGTTTAATAGGAGAACTGTACAAGATTTTTCCTGATAATGTTTTGAAATTACTAGTGGAAGCCTTTGAAGAATTTAAACTAGTGGCAAGTCTTTTCCTTCATGGAAATATTCATTACTCTCTCCCATTCTAAAACGGAATAAAGACCCTAAATTGGTTTCCTGCTATTGTCCCATTTCTTTATTGAATTTAGATTATAAAATATTTACTTCTATTTTAGTTAATAGACTAAACCAAATGATGCCAAGATTAATACACAATGATCAATCAGGCTTTGTTCTAAACAGGAAAGTTCAAGATAATGTCATACGACTCTTATCCTTAATAGATTTTGCAAACAATAAAAAAAGAACTCTCACTTATTAGTCTTGACATAGATAAAGCATTTGACTCTATAAACTGGTCATATTTGTTCCAGGTGCTGGAAGCATTCAACTTTACCTCTGATTTCATCATCTTATTAAAAAAAATGATATGAAAACTCTGTATCCTATATTAAAATTGGTGCTTTTATTTTGGGCTCTCTTAAAATAATGAAGGATTCTAAACAGGGTTGCCCACTGTCTCCTTTACTATTTGCACTATCAATAGAGCCTTTAGCCAATTTCATAAGAAATAATACCAATATAAAAGGTTTAGATGTTGATATAAAGTACAAAAATTCTCCTCTTTGCAGATGACATCCTATTAACAATTGGTAACATTGATTCTTCTATTGATCATATTACTTATTCACTACAATTCTTTGAAGAGATCTCGAACCTTAGATTTAATCATAATAAAACAGAAACCATTCTAATAAATAAAAATATAAGTAATGTCTTAATTAATCATAGCAATTTTAACTGGGCAAATAATAAATTGAAATATCTTGGGATCTACATTAGTTCCAATTGGAAAGATTCCATAAAATTAAATTATAAAATTTTGTCAGATGAAATTAGAGAACACATTAACAATTGGAATAAGCTATATTTCACCATGGAAGAAAATTATCACTAATGCAAATGATTCTATTACCCAAAATCCTGTTCCTTTTTCAAGCACTGTTAGCTCCCCCCTCCAAGAAACAATTAACACACTTGAACTCTCTATTAATCAAATTCTGGTGGTCTCCCCTAAAACCTAGAATTAACTATAACTGGCACTATGAAAGTTGAACTGAAGGAGGAATAGCCTTCCCCAATCTTGAATTATATGCTGATTCTGTCATTCTTAATCTAATAAGCTTATGGCTAAGTCCAAAATACATGTCAAATTGGAAAAATCTACATAAGGAAATCTTATTAACCAATACAGACTCTTCAATAAATACGTTAGAATGTTCTGAAAATTTCAAACTTTTCTTAATAGTTAAAAATTTCTTCTTTAATAAGGAGAAAAATTCAAAACCTATTCCTATAATTAATTTTATTTTGAAAAAGTTTAAAAAATAGTAAATAGGAACCTTGTAATTAATAATACATCTTTCCTAATATTTCCAATAGCTTTTACTTTCAAATGTTTTTATTCCTTTAATATGAGGAAAATGAAAATAATGGAGGAACATGGGTTAATATATTGGCAACAGCTTTTAGGGAAAAAAAAAACATTCACAATACCACTTATCTTTTAGCCACATTTGATGTTTTTTTTCAAAATAACTGGTTAAATATACAGACCTTTAGAGAATTTATTCTAACAGAATCCAAATTATCTAAATTTTCTGGCACAACTGATCTTCCCAAAACATTATCTTTTCTTTTTGAGCTCTGTAATTTCGGCAATAACAATGGCATTTCATTGTCAAAATTTTATAAGTTCATAGGTTCATAGGTTCATACTAGGCTATCTGCCCTAGGGCATTTATAAGCCTAGCCAGAATGTGTTTGGCTTTCGCCACCCATTTTAAATTTATTTTGCTATGCCCTTTTTCGAGGTTAGTATACTGTGCCTCTGTCTAACAGTGACACAGAAGTGATACCCGGGGTAAACCTACGATCTTCCATCCACTCATCAAGATTCCTCTTGAAGAGAGTCAATGAGGGACTCTGCCTAACCTGGACTGGGATTTTATTCCAGAGTGAAGGGAGCCTCTGGGTTATGAATCTGTCCCTCCAGAATGTCCTATTTATTTCAGTGCTGAGGTTCAAGTCTCTCGAGCGCATAGCTCGATGAGATTTGGATTTTCTGAGGTGCAGCATGTCCATGAATTCCAGGTTGGACATGGCTTTATACGTCAGGCACAGATCGCCTCTGAACAGGTGGTATGCCACTGAGTAGAGCTGGAGTTTCTTTAACCGGGCAGCATATGGCATCTGTTTGAGCCCTTTGATCCTCTTGGTGAGGTACTTTTGGGGTCTTTCCAGTTGCTGCAGGTGTCTGGTAAGGTACATCCCAAAAGGGGCATTGTACTCAATTATGGGCCTGATGAGGGATGAGTAAAGAGGCAAGATGACATCCCCTGATCTAGATGTGAATCCCTTCATGATTAGGTGGGCTATATAAAATGTTTTTCTAACCACTTTGGCCACGTGGTTGTCAAATGAGAGATTGCTATCAACTTGGGTCCCCAGGTCCCTAATTACTTCTTCTGTACTTAATGGATTAACACCTATGTGGTAATTTGTGGGCACTTTGTTTTTGCCAAAGGGGATGACTATACACTTTTTGGCATTTAGCTTGAGGCCATGGCTCTGGCACCAGTTGTCTGTTTGTATGAGGCCCTTTTGGAGGATGGTTGTGTCGGCTGGAGAGTCGATTATGGCGCCCAGTTTGCAGTCATCTGCGAACTTGGTCAGCCACAGTCCTTCCATGTTGGCCTGTACCTCCGAGAAATATATACCGAACAAGAGAGGTCCCAGGACTGAGCCTTGTGGGACACCACTTGTAACTGGTTTGGAGTCTGACATGGCTCCAGCAATTCTAACTATGCGGGTTCTGTCCTTGAGCCAGTTTGCAATCCATCTAGTGACATAGGGGTTTATATTTAAGCTGGTGAGCTTATCTATAATGCCCGAGTGGGGTATTTTATCGAAGGCTTTTGCGAGGTCCAGGTAGGCTGTGTGGACCACCTTCCCCTCGTCAATGGCCTTGGTGACTGTTTCAAAGAAATCAACCAGGTTTAAGAGGCAGGATCTGCCCTTAACAAAGCCAAACTGGGTAGGATCCAGTGTCTGTAAGGTCCCCAATATCTTTATTTATGAGGTCCATGATGATTCTTTCCATAGCTTTTCAGACCAAGCTAGTCAGGCTTATGGGGTGATAGTTTCCAGGATCTGTTGAGGCACCACCTTTATGGAGTGGGACCACTGTTGCTGTACGCCACTCTTTGGGCACATATCCTGTAGTAAGGCTGAGATTGAACAGTAGTTTTATGTTTGGGTTTAGCTCTTCTTGGAGTTCATGTAGGACGCAGCCTGGGACACCGTCTGGTCCCATTGATGCTGTGTTTTTTGCTTTGGTGAGGGCGGCTCTTACCTGAGCATCTGAGATGTCAGGGGGGCAGCACTCTGCTGGGATAGATATTTGCCCTTTTGGTGGGGAGAAGTTTGCGCTGAACCTGTCAGCTAGGATGTTGGCAATGTCTGTGGGTTCAGTGTATTTTTTGTTATTTTGGACTAATTCTGAGCATATCTGGGAATTACCACCTAGGTTCCTAACATAACTAAAGAAAGCCTTGTGATTATCCTTGGTGTCCTGTGCAATTTTTCTCTCGAAGCTGGCCTTAGACAATTTTATGAGTGCCCATAGTTTTTTGCTAATACTGATCAGTGACGCCTTCCTATTTTGGGATTTTGCTCTATCATTTAGTAGCTTCCTCCTTCTATTGTATAGTTTGTTTAAGGCTGGAGTCCACCAGACAGGATGTCTGCCTTTGGAGGATTGGATCTTGGTTTTATTTGGGATCACATGATCCATGCATTCCTGAAGGTGTTCATAGAATGTGTTTATAAAGGATTCTGCGGTCTGGGCCGTATTTTCCACAGGCCCGGGAGCTTTGAAGGATTCCACATCCTTAGATCAGATTTATGAATCTCAGAAGACTGTTTATGGAATTATATCATTAAAACCAACAACTCACAACTTTCAGAAAAGAAAAAAACACTAATTCTTAAATCAGTGAATAATACATCTTCATCTACTTATTGGAAAATTTTCACATGGAAATTCATTCATAGAAGCTTTATCACACCTCAAAAGGCTTCCATAATTTCCCCCCAAAAAACTATAAAATGTTGGAAATGTGAAGAGTTATTGGAAGCTGACTGGGCTCATATGTTTCTAGAATGCAGAACAGTAACATCATTTTGGTCTGATTTTAGAAACTTCATTAAAGTCTTGTGGTCAGACAGATGTGAGGTCTCATATTCTTTGCTATTGTTTAATGCGCCGATCCCAAGGTATATCCCGTTAAGCCAAATGCATCACCTTTGGACTCTCCTTGCAATAGCAAGAAAAATCATCACTAGAAATTGGAAATGTAAAAATAAACTCCATTTTAACTAATTCATTTCCTTATCAAAGATCATATGTAATAGGAAATTACAAACATTTTCAATGTATTCTTCAAAGGTAACTCATAAACAAATTCCATGGCTAAAACTCAAAAAATTGTTAGATAAAATGTAATCTCACTGTGGACTTTACCAATTTTGGACACTGTATATAGTTTATGTTAATATATTTTGTTTTTCTAAGTATATCTAAGAAATAGTCATTTGATATTAATTTTCTTGTTTTTGTCTATAAAAAACAATAAAAATCATTTACAAACTAAGGTTACAACAGGCAGTCATGAACATGTGATGGTATTTTGCCATTTTTTCTGTAGAGTGCAATCTTGGAGTTTATATATTTAATTAGAAGGGGATGGGGGTGGAGGGGGGCTTGCCCCCCCTGACCATACTTGGTGAAAAGTGCTATCCTTTGTTTTGTATGTGTTCCTCTATGTCCTTATACTGGAATATTGTCATTCTTTATGTCCTGCATATTTTCAGAAATTTGTGATTCAGGATTTAGAGTTTTCAGGATTTTGAATTTTCAGGATTTTGGTTTTTGCATTATGAAGTTCAGGATTGTGATATTTCAGGATTCTGAAGTGAAACCATATACAAACATCTACATCTATACACACACACAAACATATATATATATATACATATTTGTGTGTGTGTGTGTGTGTGTGTGTGTGTGTGTGTGTGTGTGTGTGCATTTTTTTATTGCCTGTGAACAATTTTCATGTTTGAGCAAACAAATTTTACTTTTTAAGGTTTTTTTAGGTATTCAGATTGTAAAATCAGTTCTTTAAAATTAGTTTTTGACATGCAATGATTAATTATTCATAAGGAGGTGGCTGTAATAGGTTATTTTGTAGTCAAATTTGTATATAAATTGGTGGTTTTGTTACCTGTTATTAACTCTAATGGAGTCTGTATATAATGACAAAAGTGCTAAGTTATAACAAGTTTTAGAGTGCTGTTGGTGAATTTTTAAAGGTGCGAGAATATACTCAGTTGGGTGTTCTATTGTTATTTCTTGGTTGACTTGTGAATTTCAGTTCCTGATGCTATAACTTACTGAAAGAACAGTTTTCAATTCTCACAAGGATAGCTTCTGATTATTGCTAGATATCATAAGCTAACTGATTGTCTAGATTACAGTTGTTTCATTTTAGAAGTCAGCAGGTTTTAGTTAGATATATCAAAATAATATTTGTTCATGTTACCCACTAAGCAGTATACAAATGGTTAAGTTTAAGATAAATTAATATGTGAAGGAGCTCAGCCATCATTATTGAGGCTAGCCATAATTTTGTCTTATTTATTAAAACATTTGCCATTTACTTTTGAAGAAGTAGTAACTATGTCATCTCCAAATTTATTCAAAATCATTTGGCATACAGTTTTCTAAAAATTAGATACATGTGATAATTGTTTGCAGGGTAGGGCAGCATGTGACTTGTAAATATTTTTATTCCTGCACACTGTGAATTCTATATTGTAAATTATTTAGATTAGGATTATATGTTAGCTTGGTTAAGTTGTACCAGTATCCTTCATTTAGTTCTTTAGCCATTTTAGTTTTATTTTTTATGGGATCAGGTCATTGCAAAGGTTAAACTATGGCAACTGTAAGGATTGCATTACAATCAGGGTTTAATAAGTCTCTTTAGAGAATGGCAAACTGTACATCACCACCCTGATTGAAGAATGACCTTTCTCCAGCAGACTATTAATGTACGATTAATGCTTGCTGAAAAATGAGTCCGCCGCTTCATGGCAGCTTTATCCAGTTGCCATGCAGCTTGGACTGAAAAAAAACTAACAGCCTCCATCATTATTTTATGCTCGCTAAGCAACACTTCTGCTGTTTAGCAAGTGCAAAATATATTTAAAAAAAAAAACTGAAAAACAAAGGTGTGTGTGTGTTTATGTATGCCTGAGTGTATGCATGCATTTGAGTGAAAGCAAGAACAAGCGAGCTCTTATTTTTATACTCGCTAAGCAATGGTTTTGCTGTTTAGTGAGTGTAAAATCTAAATATAACAGAAAAAAAATATATGTGTGTGTGTGTGTGTTCATGTTTTTTTTTCAGTGTATGTGAATGCATGCATGAAAGTGAGGTGTGTGTGAGTGAGAGAGAGAGAGGCTGAAGAGTGAGAGCGATCCAAGACTGGGAGCAGCAGCAGTCAAGAGGTTTACATACCTCTCACCTCTTTGATAAGTTAACCAAACAAAACTTAAAATAAAGGGGAACAAAGGCTCAAAACAAAAACATACTCCTCTATCATGGTGTTGCTACAATAGTAGGACTTGTGTTAGCATGCATTTTCTGAAGGACAGGTGTGTATGTGGGGGGGTGTCTGTGTGACAGAAGGAGAGATTGAGATTGATGAAACACTGTCAGCAACAAATAAGACATCTGTGTACCTCTTAACTTTTTAGCTCAAGAAATTTGGATAAAGCCTTGAAATAAACAGGAAACAATGGCTCCAGAATAGGAACAGATTTTAAATGTTATACTTGAAAAAATTAAAAAGTAAGTTAAATAATATGATTTGTGTTAACATGAATTTTCTGATGGAAATAAAGTCTGAAAGTCAAATGTATGTCATTATTTATTGACTTCAATACCCAATGACTGGCAAGAAACCATTTTAACAGTAAAGGATCAAAAAATAAAGCAAACATCTAGATATTTTTAAAATGATATATTTTGGATGCAAAATGCTTCCTCTAACACCATTTACATGTACTACAGCAACTTTGAAACATTAGGCGGAGGAACTATTTTACATCCAAAATATATAAAAAAATTATAGTAATAAAAATTATGTATAAATAAATAAGTAAAGCAGAACAATTTTACAGAGAGCCGATTCTCTAACCATAATAATGCCCTCCAGGGTGTGTGTTAATGTGTAATTAATGCCCTTCTTGGGTGTAGAGGCCCTCCACCTGTGCCTCACAACGCTCCTAAAATACACCCCTACATAAAATCTGCAGGCTGCACATTTCTTCATATGGTTTTGGATATTGCGAACAGATGTGGCAGTTTGCACTCATGCTTGAAAAACTTTAAAATGTTTTATATAAGTGTATCCTTATGTGGAAACCCTGATGTTTTCGTTAAAGAGTAGAAAGGGGGAGACTGGAAATACAGAAAAATGGAAGACACAATAAAGAGTGTAATGCAGAAGGAAAACATCGACAGGGTTGTGCTGGAAGAGGTGTGAGAGGAGGAGAAAAATGTTTCGGTGGAGGATAGACTCATCTCTATTTTTTTTATTTGTTTTATTTTTTTTTATAATAGGGTACTTTGGGTGGGAAGTAGGTAGGAGGATGTAGGTGGAATTATAAGGGAAGAAGGGCTGAAAAAATGCCAGGACTCCCATCTGACAGAGCCTCAAATGTTTCCAATGCCAGGTGGTGGTGCAGTGATGGCATGTGGTGATCGACACCTGGTAGTACAGTGTGTCTTAAACATGATAAATAGAGACTTCAAGGAACTGAGTCCTTCTGCCGATTGCCTTCTCCAGCACATTCTCACCCAAGTCCCAGATCCCCTGTTCAGTGAGGTTTGCTAGGCTTCCCCATGCCAGGGTGCCTGCAGGACTACCAGTGCCACCACCCTGACCCTGTGAGGATACCACTGATGCCACTGCCCTGGGCCTCTGAGGATGTCCCCGAATAGTAAGAGGGTGAGCATTCCCTATCCTGGGAGGTGCATGCCTGGGTTGCTTGAGAGTATTTTGAATCTGTAAAAAAATTTACATAAATGGGAGAGAAAAAAAAATAATAAAGAGCAAAGGAATGCATAACTAAATTACAAAAAGATAACACACAAATTAAAAAAGGGGGAAACAAAAGAGAGAGGAAAAAAACAAATGTATGGGAAGTGCTTATTTAGCCTTTTGGATGAAACTCTGCAAAAAGTCCTTATGCAGCCTTTTGGATTACATTTTATGGGAAATGTTTATGAGTATTTGGCAGAACAGTGACTGCTATTACGTTATGGTTGGGTTTACATGTTGCATTGTACTACACAAACATAATGATCATATTTATGACTGATATGCATTTTTTCCAGTATTGCACTGAAAACACACTTTATAAGGACTTACAGCTTATAAAGTCAGTTATAGAAAGAATACTGCACTTATATAATGAAACATCTCACTCTTGCTTGCAGTAACATACTAAATGCACTTCAGTTATGATTCTATATTAATTATATCTTTATATATATAATAATAACATGAGGTAAAGACATAAATCATTTATATACTGACATATCTCACTCTTGCTTGTAGTAACATACAGAATGATTATAGAGCTTCAGTTACTAGTCTTTATTATTTTATATACAGTAATAAAATGAGGCAAAAAGAGAAGTAATAATATTATATACTGAAACATTCTACGCTTGCTTGCAGTAATGTACTGATGCACTCCAGTACTTCAGTCACTGTTATGTATTCATTATTTTCCTATATGTTAATGAAATCAGTTAAACACACAATGCTATTACGAGCTTATTCAGCTTCCCAGAGGATTCAAACCAGTTTGACTATTCACCTCTCCTGTTGTCTCCTATTGAAGGGGATTTGTTCTTCAGGATCACAAGATCACAGGATCACAGGAACTTACTAGGCTACTGGGCCTTAGGCCCTTACAAGCCTATACAAGAATTTAGCCCATGTTCTGACAAGTCAGCACCCTATGCCACTGTCCAGCACAGACACAGGTGGAAACCCAGGGGTGTATTTTCTGTTCCCCATCCAGTTATTCAGGTTGCACTTAAAAAAGGGTTAATGAGGTTCTCTGACATGGAGAGAATTTATTCCACAGAAAGGGAAGCCTCTGGGATACAGGGAAGTAAAACAGAAATTAACCCAGCACCATTCATCTTTTTCACAAAAAAATCATTTAAGTAGACTATTCACCCCCAGAAGCACATGAACTGACAAAACTACCTGCAAAAAGGACAAATTAATAAAATTACTCCTGCCTAGTATGACATTCCACTGGGAAGAGAACACCGGTAGTGGTTTTGCTGAGGGAAGACTATCCTCACAATCTGCCAACAGACAATTATCAAATCCCATCCAACACTGTACTCTTCAAAGTCATTTCTCGTGGTTTTTGAAAATGCTGAAGTTGTTTGCCAACTACAACCAATATTAAACTGTACAGGAGCAGCTCACTGCAAATACTTACAGGAGCTGTAAAAAAGCAAGTGACATGACTACCAACTCAGTGAAAAGCACTGCGCTTTGGTTACAAGGTAAACCAATTGAGAGGGGACAGTATTCACAATGCACAATTTGTATAAAAGTCACTTATTTTAACCATGTGCATTTCAAGAAATGCCAAAGTACTGGTGGTAAATTAACAAATCAAAGCAAAGTAGCAATAAAAGGGAGAAGAAAATGAAAAATGGAAGTACATGGTAAGGATTCATAGTAAAGGGCGACAAATAAATGAATAGGTATGAAGTGTGGGACAATTTAATAGCGCCTCAGTGTAGCAGCACATGCGGTAAGAACATGTATCCTTACATTTTGTGACCTTTCAATGGAAAATTGTCTTGAATTAACAGAAAGACTAAGCCATAGAATCTTTGGGAAAGCATTTAACAGAGTAATGAACCAAAATTAATGCACAATTTTGAATAGAGGTAGGAGACTGCAAGGATATTTGAAAACTACACAGCGTAGTACTGGACACTGCAAAAGTTTATAACAAAAGGAGTTTATGGACTGTTGCCTGGGACTAATAGTATTAAACAAAGAAAAAATATACATATATCAAGTGTACATGTGGAGCGGAATAGGGGTGCTGTAAAATACTGGGGGCAATCCAAAACGTTGCTGGAAAAGGACATCTGATAAGCAATTTTAACAAAATATTTGTGAAGAAACTGGACATGATGCAAACAGTATGAATTGAAATGTTCTAAATAAAACTGGACATTTGTGATGGGTTACAAAAAAACAAGAGTAAAGAGAATGAAAGGAAATTTTAGTAGTAGAAGTAGAAAAAATGACAGAAGACTCTAAAATAAGTTATGAATGCAAATTAGGAAATGGCAAAAGAAAATTCCCTTCAATTTTTTTCCTTTACCCTATTGCCAGTTGAAAGTCCAAAAAAAAAGGAAATGGATGAACTATGTACAGCTAATGATTGGGGATTGGTATAACGTAAGGTGTTAGACTCTGACAAGGTCCTTTGCTTTATTCTCACCTGAGGGAAAACTAGCTAGGCTTAGAATGGCCAA
>NC_056740.1:99606721-99701060 GCF_019279795.1 Protopterus annectens
ACAAGTGCTTCTCTGCTTCTCTAGAAAGTAATTTAATTAGTCAGGGGCACAAGCACAAGAGATTTCATGCAGACCACATTAGCATTCATTTACACCTAGCAGAACCTCTCATTTGAGATCCCAATCACATTCCTGCAGCACTGTCACATTATTTTTCATAAGATCACTTGCATCAAGTAGGTGACAGCATTGAGCTCTCACGACAGACAGTCCCTCTCCAAAATCATTTCCACTATCAGCTACTCTATCTGTAGGAGATGTGCATGGCATATTTGACTTTTGACCTGTTGTAATACATGTGCTACATTTCTGTTTCTTACAATTTCACCTTCACAAACACAGGTCAGTGTTTAACTCCAAATTATTTATTTCTTTATTTACTTATTTATTGGCATTTGAAAGTCCCAACTGGGTAGGAGTCCATTTCCAGTGGAGATTCAGGGAGAAAAGCTCAAAAGGCAAATAAAGTTTAAATAATTATACCAAATTACACACAATATGAAAACACTGCTTAGGAGTAGATGCAAGTTATATGATAATGATTTAATAGAGAAAGTTTAGCCAGTTTATAGGTTGCAAACAGGAATTGCAATATGTAGTGAAAGAAAAGCAGATTTATGGTATAGTTAGAGAGAAGACCAGGGGAGAGAAATTGATAGAAGTAAGGAAGTGAGTGAAGGAGGGCGATTAAGGAGGTTTAAGATGTGAAAAGGTATTTCTTCATATTTAGGGATATAGAATATCCTAGTGTTGAACAAGGACAGAGACAGCTTTTGTCTAGGAAGTCTTTCAGAATGGTTTTGAAGGATAGGAGACAGGGTATTGATCTGATGCAAGAGATAAGGTGTTCAAGGTCTTAGCAATATGGTATAAGTACAGACAGTGCCCAGCAGATATGATAAGTTTGTAAACAGATAGGAGATTTTGGTCATTGGATTGTAATGACCAACTAAGAACATAGTTGTGTAGAATGTGATTTAGTTCTGGACAAGCAGATAGATTCTGGAATATTTTATGGGTGGTAAGAAGCTGTGTATCATACCTTTCAGCTATATTGATTTTTGCCAGTTTTTCATAAAATAGCGTTTTTTCTGGCAAATTAGTGGCCAGTCATTAAAGAATGAAGTTAGAAAATAATGACAGACATTTGAGTTTCAGACGTCATACTCTTCAGAAAATTCATGCTAATGCACAACCTGTTATTCTATCAACTTTCTAAGTTTGTAAGAGCATTGTTTAAATAAAAATGCCCCTATTTTGGGCCTTTCTTCCACTTTTATTTATGGCCTTGTCCAGATTTCGTAATCAAAAAGGTAGAGAAGTACGCTGTATATATATTAGTTGATGGAGTAGTTTTAACCAGTTTAGGCTTTTTAGTGCAATACAGTGATGAGTTCTTAAAGGGGAATCAGCTGCAAATTTAGTGACTTTCTTATAGAATTGTTTACATTTTGATTTATTTTATATATGTTGTATTATTTATTTTTACTGTTCAAGTATTGATTTGTATTGAAAAAGTGTGTGTATGCTTAGGACACTTTACAACTTTAGGCATTTCATTCCTGTCATGGCACTACTTGAAAACTAAAGTAACTGTGGAATCTTATGTATGATCTTACATAGATTTGCAGTCATTATTAACACCAGTGCCTTAGGCATTATCATTCCTAAAGCTGACAGTTGCCTACAGCTCTAAAGTAGTAATAGACAAGATTTCATGGAAACAAATTAACTCATTCACTAAAGTACAGCTCTGGAGGTTTGTACTCTTAACTCCCAATGACTACACCTTGTGAGTTTAGACAAAATCAAGTTACAGAGTCACAATTCAAACAAATGATCATATCTCCAGAGCTATAAGAAATGTAACAGCATAATGTTCAGTACAGGCAAATCTTTACAGAGGTAGTATTCATTGGATTCTAGGTCTTACACTGATTTTATAAGACATAATAAACACAGTAAATATTAACTGTGTACTATTTTATTAACAACTTACAATATCTGAGTAACCTTTCAAGCAACACACATACTGTCAGCAACATTTTGTTTGTCCAACTAAATATGAGGCTAAGCAGTCATGCCTGAGTCACTTGGTTACTGAAATATTTAGAAAATATGAAGATTTTGACAATGCTAATAAATACTATATGAACAACAATTAATACCTCTTTTTCAAGACTAGAGATAGGTCAAATATCAGTGCAGCTGAATTGCACATCATGTAAGCTTTTTTTTTTCAAAGAATTTTATTAAATAATTATTAAAATGAGCAAATATTTCCATGAAATTATAACATTTTTTTCTTTAAAATTAAAAAACAAGAAAATAAAAAAAAAACTTCTAATATATAAACCAATGTAACTAAACTATGCACAAAGACATTCATCATGCAAAAGTAAGCTTTAAGATGAAATATTTCAATAGCTTGTATGTAACATGCTTTTGAAATGATTAATGCAGATATGAACAAACTATATTAGACATCTAAAGGCATATGTTGGATGTTACTGCAGAAGCACATGGAGATGTCACTAGGCTGTAATGAGTTAATGAGAAAATTACAGATTAAAATGAGTATCCTGACATGTAAACAAACACTGCCACCACTTTATTCTTACCACTGCGAAAAGTATGATTTTTTTTGTATTTTTTCTCTAAAGTCACAAATTATTATATATGGAAAAATAAAATAATCTGATGTACAGTACCTCAACAGACAACATAAACTTATTAACATTGCATAATATAAAAAAAGGAATATAATATGTTTTCCTCCAAATGCAAATTATGAACTCACGTTAAATACTGAATTAACACTTTGTAGTAATTCTACCCCTTGAGGACATTCATTATGTGCATACTTAGGTAAAACAACTCAGTAGAATGTATTGTGCAAGCAGGAGTATTTTGCAAACAATAATATGAGTAACATTTCTGAAAAAAAGATTAGAGATAACGTCAGATGAATAGTGACAGCAGACCATGTACCACATAGCATAGCCCACAGATATCATGGCATGTGTCAGTAATAAACTACATGTTTTTTTTTTTTTTTTTTTTTACAAGAAAAGGAACACTGACCAGAATGTCATGGTCCATAGTTCTAAACTAGATGCTGCCCCTTTACCTGCACAGCCATAATCCTGACACAGTCGGTCCATTATTACTGCTACTTATTATTTCTCATATTTGAAGTGGAACTGGGAGCTGCAGTGACAGCATGGGTCACTTCACCACCAGACTGATGCTTAATAATGTTATGTAGAATGCAGCATGCAGTTGCCTGGTCATATTGAAGGACACCCCCAGACTCATCCAGACCCCTGAAATGGCTCTTCAGGAGGCTGAAGACCCTCTTGATGACAATATAGGTCTGGGACTGGGATGTATTATAGATCTCTTCTGCAGCTCCACTTGAGTTTCTCACTGGTGTCATGAGTCATGACTCCAATGGATATCTAGAATTATCTGAAAGACAAAAAAAAAGGAAATATTGATAGAGAGAGAAGGGGAGGGGCAAAAGAAAAGGAAAGTGGTTTAATATTTAGAAATGCATTTTACCATAAATATCTACTTAAATGAAGTAGATTTTAGAATAAAAATGTCCACTTACCAGCAAAATGACGAGTGGGCATCCTATCATGCAGAAAATGGTGGTAGAGTGAGCTAGTGTGCAAGAAGCGTGAATCATGTGAACTGACAGGATGCTGACACTTCAGCACACAGCATGCAGATACACTGGTGATGCACCCCCCCCATGCATCACACACTTCCTGGCAATTGATGGAATAGTAGTCCTTCCTACTGCAGCACCACTCCTACTGTGGACCAGAAGAGGCCCTAATAGGAACATGAGTGCAATTTATCACACAAAGCACTTCAGGGGAGCATGCCTCCCCATAAAAGGCACTCATAATCCTGGTTCAGTCCTGAGGTGACACTGGAAAATAGATATACTGATCCACAGGTAGCAAGAGTACATCCAGGATCTGCTACAGTGTCCTCGAAGCAGAAACCTGTGAGATTCCCAACATGTGCCCAATCTGTCTCTGGAAGGTCCTTGTAACATATATAGTAAGGGCTATCCATATGTTAGTGTCCACAGGGATAGGGACAGGAAGTCCATATATTCTTCAATTACCCTTATGGGTCATACATACTCACTAAAGCCCTTGTAATGTCCCTGTCCAGTCTGAACATATAAAGTATCTCCTGATTATGAAAATTAAAGTGAATTCTCCATGCCTTTATCTCCACCTTTTTGGCCAGTAAGCACTGCTATTTGCAAATGGTTTTGGCTCGGCCAAGACCAGCACCTCACAACTGGAAATAACAAGGCTAGCAGCAAGTGACAGCATTTTCATGGATTGCAAATTAGATAGGGTTAGAGAGACTCCACTTTATATAATGTATCTGTGGATGGCACAGGAAACTGGGAAAATTCCACTATGAACCATAAATAGGTGAGATAATGCTTTATTAGCATATGCTGGGTTACATCATTCTTCATTTGCCTATGCTCATTTGTGGTCATTGAGCATTAGTGTAAGTGAACTCTGAATAGCTTAGCTGTGGCTCATTCACTGACAATGCAGATAGCCTTAATTCATCAACATAATGACTATAAATGCTACACAAGATGTTTATGATCTGCATCATATAACCATGGTTTTTAAAACCCACTTCTGTAAATGCATATGGTGTGTTTCTGGGTGAATCTTTAAACTACGTAACACCTATTGCTGAATTTGAATCTTTAAATTAGCCCAAAGCTGTTTGATCAGCTATAAAAAGAGATACTTATGCCCAGTGGGTACTACATGCTGTATAATACATAACATTTACAGTCTAGCTGTTTATAGATAGACAAATACAAAAAATGCTGACTTGATTTTTTAAAAGTGGAAATGCTTTTGAATTTCTACCCATGATGTGACTTTTGAATTCCGAATAGCTCAAAAAATCCTTCCAATAACACATAATCATCTTTACCTAATGACATTTCCATTCTTATCAATACAATAAAAAAACTCTTCATGGGATGTATCATAGACCATAAAAGAGGAAATGAATATTGGTCCCAATGTATAAAACCTTATAAATAATACAAGTGAATCCATTACTAGGCATACACCATTATTAGTTTTTCTCCAGAACTTACATTTTACCATCCATTACTTCCACATTTTTTGCATTAACTAAGTGTAAGGAAATAATTGCATGGTTCTGTCATTCAGTTCATGTTACTTTCCCAATAGCAATCTTCAATCAAAGCATCACTTAAAATGTAGTGTTCATCAGGCTAGTTTGTTGTTTCATAGTGTGTATCTATACTGCAGTGTGTGACATATCTATATATAAAGGTGTATGAAATATTCCTTCTTCTAATCAGTCTGCATGTGCTTGATGTTGGTTCCCAACTGTTACAAAGCAAATAACGATTTTCTTTATATTGCAGCATTTCAGGGAACATCTTGACAAGCTTTTTGCAAAAGGAATTGGAATGCTGGAAGTTGCACTAAATGAAGCTTTCACAATCCTCAATGATGTGAGTTTTAAAATTATTTAATTTAAACATTTTCTTAAAACACCACAATGTGTCAAGTGTTTTTTTCTGAGACTGTTTCTTTCCACTTTCCATATTTACATCTGGCAGGGCATTTTGTCTTTCCTAGAGTAATATAAATTGTGTAACAGATTAATTGATGGATACAACACGATTTTAAATATCAGTGTTAAGAGTTAAGAATTTTTTGAAGAAAATTAGCTACTGATTTTCAATACCAGAAAACATTAGCAGTGGTTTCCCATTAAAAAGCAAAGTGATTGAAATCTGCTGACTGAATATAGTTTCATCTTTGCAGAATGATATGTGGTAGTAAAGCTGCAAACAGGTTTATTTTATTGAAAAAATGAAATGCATGCAACTTCTGACAAGTAGGTTACTTATACCCCTTAGAGTCAAGTGAGTTTTAGCCTTTTTCTTTACTTGCATATGCAATCTAAATGCATAATTTAACAATTGTTTTATTCTTTCTGGATTCAGACAGTTGTATCAGCACCCCTTGAATAATTGTGGTATGTAATGTGCTGTTAAAATGGCACACTCTTACCAGCTATCACCTGGTGTATATTGTAGCAAGTGCAATTATGTTTTACTGGCAGTGATTTTGATCTTTGGAGTGATTAAGCTATTTTTTATTTCCTACAGCCAATTAAATCAAATTCAGTGACATTTCAAAGCCTGTTCATCACAACTGAAAGCTATAAATGTCATGATGCATTGAAACGTTCATAGGCAGCTGAAGAATCATTATGATTTAATTGCAGTTCATCATAAACCCTTGTCACTGTTATTGCTATTATGGAAATACTTCCATTGCCCTGCTATTCAATGTAAAAGGCACTAGACATCTACTAATGAAACAGCATTTATAAATGTACTTCATATTATGCAGTTTGCTTTTGTATATTCAAATAGAGATCTACATTGTGAAACACAGCAGTTTATATCTTAAGCCAGGTATGCTTAGCCTTACAATAATTGAAATGATTGGTAAAATTCATCTTGATGAGATTTTAAATGAGCTTTTATACTTGGACCAGCTTATATGTACCATATACTGCCTATACCTCTATATTATTGTATGCATCATAGCACAAACTGCTGCATTTGCTTTAATTGTAACTGATTATTAAACTATACTGTGTTTTTCATCATGTCAACACCTGCTAAGCAGTCGAATATATTTTAAAACAAAGCATTGTTGTGGCAAAGGCAATCATTGTGAATTGCAGATGAAGACAAAATGTTTTCAGAGCTGTCAGCCATAGTATGTTATTGGCTGCACCAACAACGGCTTCTGTTTGATGAAAAGCCCTTTCGATTTCCATATTGCTTGCCGCAGAGCACAACAGTTGCCATAGTTGTTGTGGGTGAATGTTAACACTGTATATGCCGATTTCTTCTGCTCTGGTCATGTATACTTATTTTTAAAATCTATTTCACATGTAAAAGAAAACTTTTTTAATGTTGCATAACATAACTGACCGAAATATTTGATTCCATTAATAGAATAGTTAAAATGGGTCACACCTTAAAAACTGGAGAAGCCTACAAGAACAGCAAGAATGCCTGTCAAAATTCATTAGTGAATGTATTATTATTTGTTTTGGATCTTTTCTAGTTAACACCCAGATCTCCTCATGGTGTCAAAACATAATTTGAAGTTGACTTTCTCAACAATATTACTTACTGGTTAATGTTTGATTAACACACTAGTGGTGAGGGTGTCTAAAATTATATTAACACACGAGTGGAGAGGGTATCTAAAATTATTTTATAATTGTTTGTCTAGGATGCAATGTAGTAGAGACAATAATATTGTTATTTTTCACTTGTTCTGATTTTCAGATTTTTTTTTATCATATTTTCAAAGCTATATGAGTTGTGTTTTCTTGAAACAGTTCAAGTGAAATATTCTGATGGGATACAGACAAATACATTGCCACTTTCTATGTAGAACGTACTTTAGTGCAGCTCTTGTTAGCTGTTTGCCGAAAAATGAACATATGCAATATTTCAAATGTATTATAAAATATAATGCCAAAGGGTAAGTGACTTGCAAACTATTTTGTAGTATACGCTAAAACCTCAGATGACACTAGAGAAAATAATAATATTTGTACTGTAACATTTACACTTTGAGATACTGGGCATTTTTTTATTAGTTGTATGAAGATATTTATATATTTTTTTTAATTAATAAGTTCTTGTAATCATCTGATATCCCAAGCCTAGTGGAAAAAAGTACTGCTTATACCATACATCTGTCTTGTAATGTCTCCAACATATGAAACACTGCTTATGGATGTCTTAATGGGATTTTACAGGAGTTTCAAGACAGTTTAGTTTAATGAACATCAATGCTTTACCAATACTGAGTCCAAGTCTGTACTCTTATCTCTAGGAGGCCTAGGTCAAAGTTTTTGAAGGTACCCATCCAGGTGTCCAGGTTCTGTTTAAAGGATAAGGATTCATCATAATAGTTAAACTGTAAGTGCAGCTTATTCCATACATGTTATGCCACTTTCACATACGTTGCTTTGTATCCTGCTTAATATTACTTTCTCCTTTTCATTTTGCCTCCTTTTGTACCTATCATCTCTTATTACTGTTCCCCTAACTGACGCCATATTGCTTCATGTGTTCTCTGTTGTCTCCAGAGTTCTCCTTGACTGTCTCCTCTTTCAGCTTTTGTAATTGCTTCTTCCTTTCCCATCTTTTGAACTGTAATGTTCCTATCTCTATCACAACTCCCCACATATCCCCTTTTTTGTCTTTTCTGCCATTGCTATTACCACATTGTTTAAGTTTTCTCACATGTACTTCTTGCTCCTCCACTTTTTTAGGGTTACCTCCTTCCCTATTCTCGTGTTCATTTGACACGCTTGAGTTGGGCAGATTGCGGTAAATCTGTACTACACTTTATTCAGAATGCATTTTCCTCCATATATCCTTACACTCTCATTCATCTTTCTTTTTAAATCTATTTTCTTCTTTATACTGTACTGAAATGTCATTTGCCAAAGAGCCTAAATTTCCTGGGATGTAATGCGGCATTGAAGTCCTTGTCCAATGATTCCCATCTGCCCTTTTGGCCTGATTCCATTCTTCAAAGGATTTTCTGGATAAATCCTCTGCATCCTTGTTTGGGGAATATAGATTCCACTTGGTCCATCTCTGCATCCTACTTATTTGCATCCTTTTTACCACTATCTATAATTCTTTGTTAAAGAGGATGGCGACTCACCTCCTAACCCACTACCCTTTCATTACTAATTTTTTCTCCCTTTGGGGAGTTAGATCAAGATTTCCCCTCCCTCTTTTACCTTTCATTTCCTGGTGCAATACCATATCCCTATGCACCCTACTTAGTCTGCTTTTTCCTCCTTTTGATTAAGTGTGTAGCCTTTACCCCCTAAGCTTGAGTTTACCACTTTCAGTCTTGTGTTCAGTTCCTTCTATTCTCTTTGGCTTTATCCTGTCTCCTGCTACTATGAGTGATTTCAAATAGCTCTCCCCTCCGGGGTTACCTTCATTATCTGCCTTAATTTCCCCGACTGTGTTCAGTCTCTTGTTTGCTTTTGTTACTCTCCCCACTTTCCCATAGTTAGTTCCTGTTTACTTTGGACTTAATCTTACTTTTGTGTATATTTTCATATATTTTATTTCACTTACCCCTAACTCAGTAACACCTATGTTATGTGGAATGTCACACTTGTAGCAGTCTACCGACATTGTTACATTCCAAAGCATTTTCTGGGAAATAACTTAAAAAGCATGATACAAAGAAATGTAAATATCTTATGAGAAATAAAAGCTATTACGATGGTCCACACAGAAATGTTATCAGTAAAAGATATTCTTGCATTGAAAACAGTCAGTATAGTCATAGAGTGCTGTAATATATTATTATTATTATACTTACAAACCCAGAATGATATGTTTCTCTAATGTTTTGCAAACAAATTGTCTTATTTTGGAAACTGTATAACATGGGCGCATTTGTCAACTTACTTTGGTAAGCCAGACATATGCTTTCACATAACAGCAAAAAGTTCCTTGCTATGTGCATTCTTCTAACATATTTACAGAACTCTGATGAATTATGATTATTTGCATAATTAATACAAATAACCAAGAATACCACTCTAGATGTGCAATGAAGAGTGTAAATATTAATCACAGTTTTCTTCAACATTATTTAAGGTTTCATCTGATGGCATGTAATATTAGGTAAATATGGAAATATTTCATATTTTCTTAATTACTAGCAAATAGCTATAAGTATCTACAGTATTGCATAGTGGCAATGTACTTTCCTTTCTCCCATCAGGGTGTTTCACTCTTTGCCCCTCAATAACATGTAGGTCTCTCTGTTATGAAAAGATGAATGCAAATATGAAAATATGAATAATAAGGGGAAATCGGTGGTTAATTTCTCCACTGCAGAACATCTAAGAATAACAATCTTAGTATAGTTTTGTTACTTATACCTTGCACTTTCTAATACTGTCTGTTATTAATTCGTGACTCATGTTGTTAAGGAAGACAGACCCAAAAAATATATGGACACCATAAGGAGCTATGGGTGTTAACTGGAAGAATACAAAAAAGGTGTTTTAGGCTTGAATGAACTAATTAAATTCTGTTGAACTGCGAACTGGTAGTTTAAAAATGATTTTTCTCTACTCCTCTCATTCCTAAGCTTCCCTCATTTTTCATTCAGGTACCACAATAATTTTGCCTAATACTTGAATGAAAGAGCTTGCATTTATACGAAAATACTAATATTAGAAAAGCTGGTATATCGCAGGAAAGACATGCAACAGCAATATGCCTATATGGGACCCCTTTTTATATGCGCATCTTTCCCTCCTGAAGTTAGTCCGGAAGTCTCAGCTTGTAAAAACAAATTGTCTCTGGATGCCTGTACCAGAACTGCTGGATTAGCATGCATCAGAAAATAATTTTTATTATTGAATAGTATCCCGGGTTCATAGATCCTTTTAGCCCTTTTCACCCTCATTTACCCTGTATTGTCCCATAACTTCTATGACTTTAATCTTGTTGATCTTTTGGCATGTAACCATGACCCAGCACTTGCATACTTTGAAGTTTGCTGTACATATGTTCTCCTGTATCTCCTGTATATGCCATATCTTTTCCCCTTTCAAATCTTTTTATATGACCAGTTTGTCTCTCCTCATGACGTCCTGCTCTTATCTGACTTTTTCCAGCTGCTGCTCCATTTCTCTTTCCCCCTTCCTCCTTTAAACCATTCCAGCCTGATCAGCCTTTCCATGGACCAAAGCTGGGTATCTGACGAGCCTGACAGCTTTAGCTTCAGTATTTTGCCTTAAACAGCATGTTCACTGACTGCTTGTCATATCTCTGTCCCTACCTCTGCTGTGGTTTCTATCAGAGTCTCTTACTCTGTTGGTTTTCTGCTTTGGCAAGCTTCTTATTTTTCTTTTTTTTTGTGCACTTTCCCATTTTTCCTCTGCCTTTCATCTTCTTTATTCCGTTTCTGTAGCCTGCTGTCATCTGCAACTTGTCTGTCCTGCCTAGCTTGTTGACATCACTCTGAGTGGCTTTGCTTACTTCCTCTACCTCTTTTTCCCAGGGTATATCTACATCAAACATTCTCTGTCATTCCTCTAATTCCACATCATCTCTGCTTCTTCACATACAGTATATGCTTGCAGTCCCATTCCAGCAGTATATTTGAATGTGTTGCTTTCTGTCTGTTGCTCCAGATTCTGCTTGGCACAATCTCTGTAACAAAAGTTTGTGTTTCTTTCTTTGTGAGGAACTTACTCTTTAGCTACATAGTCATGTTTGTGGTCCACTTCAGTGCTGATAGACACATAAAAGGCAGCACAGTAACTGAGTGCCACTATATTAAAGGCAGGAGTTGAGCTAGTGATCTGTACAGAAGGGTACCACGGTAGTGCAACTAATATGATCAGTGTGACAAGAAAGGTAAGGAGGTATTCATGAGACTCTGCATACTCATTTGTCTGACAAAGTGCCACATTGCTACAGCTTGGGCACTCTAAGCAGACCAAAGAGGATCTGCAGAGCAAAAGCTTAATGCATTTTGTCATACAGAAAATATAGGGAAAATGTGATAAAAAAGATCAAAAAGGGTAAAGAGTAAGCATAAGAGAACACACAAGGGAATCAAAGATTAATACAAATGATATACAGCTGTAAAAATATATCTATAACTGTTTATTTTATACACACACACACACACACACACACACACACACACACATATATATATATATATATATATATATATATATATATATATATATATATATATATATATATATATATATAGATACATAGATAATGTTGGTCCTGCAAGGTGGGGGTGGGGAGGCAAGTCCAATATTTTACACTTGTAGGGGAGTATGTATTTTGTTTTAAACATTTTAACATTTCAGTGTTTTGATATTTCATCATTGTACAATACTTTTTTGGTAAATCAGTTTTCAATAAGTTAACACGGACTGATATATATGAAGAGAAACGACAGTGGGAATTGGGAGGCAGCAGGGTCACATAAACAAGAAATGCAGTTTGGACACATAATGTAGGTACAACAGTCAAGGAACACAGGCATATAGAGAGTGAGTAGTAGTGGGGAAGGGTAAGATAAATGGAACTCCTTTACATTGTACCACACTGTCAAGAAGGAATAGAAGCAATGTCAGTGTGTCATTTTTTCATTCTGATTGTATGCAGTAGTTTTTACCTATTGTTGTGCATTATTGTTTCTTTTCTTCTCCTATTAATTGCCTTTGTGTGTGGAGACTATACCTATGATATGTAGTTATGTGTATTCTTATATCTTGTGTGTATTAGTTTTCTGATATATGTAAAGTATTGTGTTCATGTTCCATTATGTTTGTTATGTTTTCAATAAAGGCCTTGTTTTTTTAAAAAAAAATGGGGTATGAGGAATGACACTTAACAGGCAAGAACACTGGGATGAGTGAATAGGGCAATGTATAAAGGGATGTGTGTCTGGGTCAGAGAAAAGCTACCCAGACATTGCTCATTTTCATAGCAGGCTGTGCCCCTGATGGCCCAATGCTTGGGGCTGGTTGAACGTGTGATTCTGTCAGTCATGTCAAGAGATACTCAGTTGTGTCCAGACTGGTATGTCACTGCACCTTGGACACAGTCCGCTTCCATACTCTATATCCACTGACCACAAGAGAACCCTCCAGATTACTTTCAAAAGAGAAGTGTCTGCCTTCTCCTGAGTGTTGGCCAGGGAGACTACCATTGAGTCCACAATATCACCTTCATTATGTCTGCTGAGAGGTAGATGTGGAGACTCCTGGTGACCTAGTACCACATGTTTCAACCTGTGCAGACTCAGGTGCCTGCCACTGCTTTTCTACTATTTCCACAGAAGGACCTGTCGATGGAACAAAAAAGAATGGAAAGAAAAGATTAAAATCCCATTCGTGTACTTGTACGTTGCAAATAGAAATGCGGTTGTACACATAGAATATGTACCCTGCTACAGATAGAAAAGTTCGGTCTTGTTAAAAGAAGAGGGAGTAAAATATTACTAATATACATTACTTGCAATATAGAGTTGGCACGCAGTCCCTCTCCTTTGTGGTAAATCAAGCCATAGGTTATTATACTTGTGCTAGTACTGCTCACCAGAATGGATAAGGACAGGTGTCCTAACTCATCACCCTGGCAAGCTGGTGACAGATATACACTTTATCTAATAGGCCATTATAATGACCCATTAGATGTTACTTAAAATGCCTGTAGTGGAAGTACTGGATGCCTGGCATCTCATTCATACCACCTAGTGGCTAAAGGAAGTCAGGACCCCTCAAAAGATCCACTCAAGGAGAAAAGTTGAAGTCCCATGTGCATGGCTGCATGATAAGATGTCACATGACATGCATCACAGGGCAGAAACAGTGCAATACTAAAGGTGTTCTAATCCAGAGTCACTATGGTTTGAGCTTAGGAGGAACCAATGCATGAGTGTCAGTGGCATGAAAAGGGTGGGGCTAAGAGGCCAGATGCCATGGGTGCAAAGTGTTGGAGGGCATGATCAGGTGACCCCCTTCATTCTTTAGTAATAGTACATACCAGCTTTAAAATGCTGGTATTACATCTGTGGTCATAGCTGAGTACTAAAGTGCTCTGTGTGTGTTCTAACTGTGGCAACAGCTTGCTAGATTGTAGCAAGTAGTTTGCTACAGTTTAAAAGAAAAAATAGATTTTTTTGTTTCATTTCTTTCTTTTATGATGCCTGACTACTGTAGTGTATCCCATGCATTGTATAAACTATAGCACCTGCTTTCTGCAAACGTGGCAATCCATTTTCTACAGTTTAAATTGAAGATCTTTTTTTTTTTAACTCACAGCTGTGAAAGTGGTTGGGTGGGGTTAGTAGGACCTGATTAGCTCCTGCAGTTTAGGAGCACCAAGTAAGATTATGTTCCATTTTTTTGTTTGTTTTAGTCATCAAAATACTTCTTAACTGTTCAGATTTTTGCTTAATGTACAGATTTTTACTAATATTTTTGGTCTGTCCCTAATAATATGTGTGCTTTTCTGCTCATTACTGAAGACTGAAGTCTATAAATAATGCCATTCATTAGAGTTTTAGATTTCATTTCCTCCAGAAAATGCATACTAAAACAAACACTATTACTCTAGCAACTTTCTAAGTTTATGAGAACAATATTTAAAAATTGGCCCTGATTTTGGGCCTTTGTCCCCCATTATTCTAGGGTTTATCCAGATTTCTTGATCTTAAAGTTTTTGCGGTATGGTCATCAATCTTTAATGGGTACAGATTGGGGAATAGCGCCACTCACTAAATGAGCAAGGTATGCCTCTAATGAGCATAGTGTGCGTACAAGGGAAACAGTTTAGTGTTACATGTCTCTGACAGCACAATGATTTGTAGTAGTAATTCAGGGACAATCATACTAAATTCCTTCATTAGCATAACCACAATGCTAGATAGCTCATTTTTAGCATTATATATAGTGTGATTACCATACTGCATGCGACTGTATGAAGACAAACAAATCATAAATCAGAATTTCACTGAAGAATACATTAGACTTTGATGTAGGTATACAGAAGGAAGACAAGACACTTAATAATGTCCTTCTGGGTTTAATTTAATCGAGTGTTTTTGGTTTTTAATACCATGGTGAGAATGGACCCCAGTCCTGTCCAGGTACAATTAAAGTTCATGAAATTAAAATTGTTTCACTCTTTGATATTAGGTAATTGTGATATCAGCACCAGCATTATGCCCAGAACTGACTCTTTCTCTAATTCATGCAGGGTTACATGTATTGGTAACATATTTAAGTACAATTGTTTTTTATTAGACCTGTTGCTCATACTGTTATTGGAAATGATTGCATACCATTCTTTCACATTGCTCTCATTTCTGCTAACAGATGTTGGTATTTTAAGACTGAGTTTCTGGATATAAAACATTGTAATCACTGGGAGTAGCAATTTCAGTGGTCAATGTTTTTTTTTTTCATGGACTTCCTCTACAGGGTACTGAAACCCAGGATGAATGATAGCAAAAGGGACAGCTGATGTAAATGAGGTTATATAGCATGGGGGTATGACAGTTACAAGTTCAGCTGTGGGTCAGTTGGCCTGAAGTAGGGAATTCAGGGAAAGAGCATGACAGCTGTAATCCAGGGCAGCACATGTAGCAGGGAAAACAGCATAGGGCCATGATAGTTACATGTCCAGATGTTAAAGTGAACCTGTGGAAAGGAACACAGAATAAGGGGATGTGGTCTTCATGCGCAATGGGCAGGACAGGGTACAGAGAAGACAATGACCTTAGTATGATGATAAAGGTATCGCTATGCTTAAGAGAGTGGGGAGGTGAACAGGATGTGCACAGTAATACAGGCTGTCAACACAGCAATGCAGGACTATGGTTGATGATAACTACGTGTCAATGCTGTCAGTATAGGTCAGGGAGGGAATGGTCACAGCACAACAGACAGTAAGTGCTTTGGCTTCAAATGTGGTAGGAGGGAGCACTGCATATACATGTATTCAGCCAAAGGCAGTCATGTGCACACTGTCCAAAATGTGTAACCCACAGTTGTACACATCTTAGTATGGGCCCATGAGAAAGACAACAGTTGCTAAAATTCACCACCTAGAAGACTGAGGTGTTTCTGCAGGACCTATGTGGTCTTCAAACATGGCACATGCCTCCTGGACAAAGGGAAAACTGACAAGGTATAGTAAGATGAGACATAACAGGCAGTGCTGCAGGACATCATGATGTAGGTGGCCTTAATAGGACAGTAGTACATGTGTGGAGAAAGGTAATTGATATGTTGTTGCATGCCAAGACCAAGGCATGGGACATTTTCAGGGACAAGCCCACTACAGAAGGCAGACTGCACATACATAAGTAGCTTACAAATTTGAAAGACTTCCTGATGTCTCTAGATCGGGATAATGAACAAACCCTCATACCTGAAGGGTAGCCTGGATTTTAGAGATGACTTGGGGATGACTGCCTGAGTATCTGTAGTCAGCATACCATATTAGTCATAGCCCATACATTTCCATGGCCTACAGTGACCTGCTCATGAAGGAGACATGTTCATTTAAACAACTGTGTATATCTCTTCTCCAAGTATGCCTACACTGCAGCTACAATATCCAGCACCTCAGGATATGAATGTATGTCCCCGTATTGTATTCATAGATTGTTTCATATACCAGTATGTGCACCATGTATAAATGTGTGAGACATATGTTGCACTGATGCTACATGTATGTTAACTTTATGCTTTCACAGCTTTTACATGTAGAAGGTTAAGCATAAGAGGATAACGTGTCTGATGTCAGCTGGTCACCTTTCACTGGCAATGATGACAGCTGCACATGGGACAGTCAGATGGCACAATGGCTTTATCAGCAACACTGTACTGTAAACATGGCAAGCAGTTTTCTCATGCACATTCCATACATATGATGTAATATAAGAATGGAAAGTGTATTTCCAAGCTTACCAGTGTTTACTTCTGGACATCCTGTTATTTTGAACCTTACCTGGGCTACACAAGAGTTGTCACCACAAACAGTACCTGTCAGCCAAATTACCCTTAATGTAAATGAGCAAATTGTATGGGAGAAGCATGTTTGTAGGTGTTGCCAACATAACTTCAAATCATTCCATGACTGAAATGACACTAGACATTAATCAGCAGATGTACGGGTCAGTTATCCAGGCACAGTTAGCTGTGAGACATCCACCATGGTAAAGTTGTTGAGTGTGGTGCATTGACTACCTAATTGCTGCTGATATCGTTCATTGCACACATACATCAGTGCTGCTGAGATCCCTCATTGTTCACATGCATGCAGTGCTGCTGAGATCCCTCACTGCATACATACATGCAATGCTGCAAAGATCCCTCATTGCACACATACATGCAGTGCTGCTGGGATCCCTCATTGCACACATGCATGGAGTGCTGCTGAGCTCCCTCATTGTTCACATACATGCACTGCTGCTGAGATCATTCATTGCACACATACATGCAGTGCTGCTGAGATCCCTCATTGCACACACAACATTCATGCATGCTTCCATGAGGCAGATGGTAACTGCATTTCATTCTGCCCTTGGAATTCATGCCGGCCATGGCTGTAGAAAAGTCCAAGGTGAGACAGACAGAGAGAGAAAGGCCACTGTTTCACAGATGACGCACACCATTCTGGATACCACATCACTGTTGACTCTGACCACTGTAGCAAGCACACTTGGGTATACCCTGGCTTTGTATTGTGACTGACAGGTCTCCACATGCTTCAACCTTACAATGACTAACTAGCCTAATTACTCCTTGTCATGTAGTTCTACAATTTCACTATCATCACTTATCTGACAGAGCACTATGCCTGTTTGTGGCCATCATCCAGGTCATTGGACACCATAAATCTACTGGCTCTCCAAATGAAACACCACATTGAGCTTCTTATTTGTGCTGCTGAAGTGTATTTCTGTGTGTACTACAGACTGAACTAAGCTCCAAAAATGAAAGGTCAGTGAAGTACAAATGGTCAGTGTTCACAGTCTTCAAACTCCACTCTTCCACTGGAGGATTTCATCCCTAAATCCCCTCTACCTTTTTCCCACATAACTACCTACCAGATATACCTACCATATATGATAATTCTGCTGTCAGCTAATGCTGTGCCACACCCCACCTGTGCATATGATGATGACCATGCCCTGTTATCTCTTTATCCTTTGTAGGATAGTAATGTCCAATGAACAGTGTGGCTAGTCAATGTACTGTATTGCATGGCCTTGGTAATATATTGCACACAACAACTTAATTCCATGTTGTCTATGTTATGGCCATAATTGTGGACCAGACACCCGTTCTTGCATTCCCTTCTGCCTTGGATGGGGGACATTCTATCCTATTTTTCTGATAACTTTGCACCCAACTCCTCTTCTGCTGCTATAATGAGGTCTTGCAGGTGGTATTGTAATGTTTCCATATCTGCTTGCATATTGCCATAATATGTAATATGGAATACATCAAAAATATGTGGCTGTATATTTCTAGTGCAAACAGCAATTTGTCAGATGTATCCATGCAGCAGATCCATCCCTTAAGTAGTCCAAACCACATTTAATGATGTTTGTACTCTGAGAATGTGGAGTTTTGTAAGCCATCTCTCTCATGGTATATGAGTTTCAGATGGGAGACATAATTTATGGTTGCAAGGCATATACAGCATTACCTGCAACATACACTAGTACATACCCTCTTAAAACATTTGTAAATATATCTCTGTACAAATTATATCATTATGCTACTGCTTGATCTTTGTATTTTTCTTGGAGTTTTTCTCCCTGGGCCTCTGCTGAAAACGGACTTTTTTGTCCAATCAGAGACTCTTGATAAACAAATGTCAGTTAAATAAATAAAATAAATAAATGCTATCATATGTGCCTGTTTGGCTAGTGAACACATATGATGGCCTATGTATCTGCCAGTGTGTGTACCTACCAGTTTGCTGACCCTGTCAGAAGTGATTTCTCATGAAATCTGTAGACATTGCACAAGTGCCAGATTTGGTAATCATGGGAGTCTCCTAGGTGGAGCGCAGACACAATGTTTATGATATCAGTTGCATTGTACACCACCTGACAGTTGTTGCAGTGGCACCCCTTTTGAATCGTGATAGTGATGTATGTGTAATCAATGCTCCCAGCACCTCAGGAAGATGTGCTAAGTTGTTACACGCCTCTATAGTATGGGTTGCTTTCTCTGCTGTCTGTGGAAATCATATATGACCATCCACATGCTGCAGCATCACAGTAAGGAATATAGTGTCTATAAAGACAATATCTGTGAAATTCCTAACATTGCTCCTGTAGGATGCTAAAAGGTCCCTGTTGCAAAGTTGTTTAATATTATATAATTTCATGTCCATACAGATGGGTAGATCATGCATTCCCTCTTGATTCGATGTGTAGCAGCTCATGTTTACTAGTTCCCCTATAGTTTTCTATCAATGTGGTAGGGGTCATCAATGTTTGGCTTGTGGCGGTGATGGTATATTAGGTACTAATAAACCCATATGTCCTGCATAGAATAACGGTGTTCGATGTCATCAACACACCTTCCAAAGGTAGCTGCTAACAACTGTTTCTTTTCCTGCTACAGCTGCTGCTTCTGTCACTAACATTGTTTTGCTAGTCTAGCAACTGTACACTGAAGATTTGCAGTGTTCAGAATGGATGAAGGTAAAGATGCATACCATCAGCTTTATCCATCTGCGAATCATTCTACCAGGTTTACTGCAATTTTTTGCAAATGTGATTGTGTTCTTTTGCATATGTACACCATGATTTGTGTACTATTATAGAGTAATTTGTATACCATATGTGTTACATTATTTATCTTATGGCAACAGTCTGTTACTACACAACCACTGCCTACCCCTTGTCGGATCATTTCTTACATCATGGACTTATGATATCACTGTTCAGAATGGATGGAGGTAAAGATGCATACCATCAGATTTATTCATCTGCAAATCACTCTACCAGGTTCCCTACCATTTTTTGCAAATGCGATTGTGTTCTTTTGCATATGTACACCATGATTTGTGTACTATTATAGAGTAATTTGTATACCATGTTTGTCACATTATTAATCTTATAGCAACAGTCTATTACTAGACAACCACTGCCTACCCCTTGTCTGATCATTTCTTACATTGTGCACTATGCTATCACTGTTAAGAATCATGCAACTCATAAAACTCATAGTCTATAACTCAGAGTATGGACTTCTGAAAAACTAAAAATATTTTCATTCATACAGCATGGTAAGGAGGCAGCTGTTTTCCACATTGTATGAATGAAAATCAGTTTGGTTCTCAGCTCTGATTAAAATAAATTATTTTTGGTGTTCAACTTTGGATTAAGGGTGCCAGCTGGGGGCACTGCCCATGACAGAAACTGAACTATCTAAAACTCTGACTTGGTTCTATTCTTTATTTCACTAACATGTGCACCTGTAGTTTTGACTCACCCTTGGTTTCTTGTAAAAAATAAATGATAAATAAATTGAAGTTTTCTTTAGTCTTACAATGACTGCTGAATATCTCCCTTAATGTCATTTTGCCTTTTCTGTTCTTCAAAGGGAAAGGTAAAAAACATTTGAGGCTTTTTTCTGCTGTGAAAACAGAAATGTATCATACTATGCTTTTTGTGGGCCGTTTACTGAACTGTTGACAATGAGTCACAATGAATCAAATATTTGAATCCACAGCTTCTGTTTTTCTGCTAAACTACCTTGCAGTGAGAGAATTGCCTGTAGCTAGGTCATTTTCCTTCAAAATAACAAAATACATTGGGAAAAGTGTTATTTGTTTTTTTTTAAGACTTCATTGATGGTGATGGTGGTGCTGCGGTAGCATTGTCGCCTCACAGTTAGATGTTGCCCGTTCAATTCTCAGTTAGAGTATCTTCTGTGTGGCGATATGTGTGAATGGGCGTTCCTTCATTGAAGGTTGTGCGTTAGGCCCAGCAAGCCAGCAGGTAAAACTCTACTGCCAATCATTAGCGGACCGGAGTTCCACTGTGTCGACTCCTAACCAAAAGCCAAAAGACACATAATTGACTGGATATGTGGTCTGGTCCTGAAAATCTTTTCATCCATGTTTTAGGTATTATAACAACAAGGTGAACAATCCAAGTTGTTTATTTATTTAATCATTTAATTTTATTTACTGGGAAAGTTTGCCCAGGCTATCCAAGTTCTACCTAAAAATAACATTAAAATAACATTCTGAAGAACAGTATAAAAATGTAGATAACATATCAAATAAAGATATAAAAAATTGACATGAACATAAAATAATGTTAAAAATAATAGCAGTTGATGCAGTATATAATGATATTTTCAAAATGAGTTCAACTCACAGAATTATTTGTACTACATACATAAAGTAACAAATACATTAGCTGATATTATTTTATTTATTTCTGTTACTGTTTCATAACAGTTAGGCTTGTTCTAGAAGGAGAGAGATGCACTGAAGAAGAGAAAATGAAATGTAAATAGAAGGAGGAAGTAGATGTGAGAGAAGAGAAGGTATATGAAGGGGGGGTGGATAGAATTGCTAAGTGTAGAAGGGACTATAGGAATAGGAATGAGTAATGAAGGTGTGATCGAAGTGTCAGAGACAGTAAGGATAGATATGCATACGGAGAAAGGTAATGAGTTTAGGTTACAAGGGTAGAAGTGTTAAGAGAGCTTGTAGCATAGAGGTGTAGCATAGGAAGAGTGAAAGATCACATATTAAGCAAGCAAGAAGATATTGACTTAGGGATGTGGGTTGCAGTCATATAATGAAAATTAGTGTGAATGAAAAGTTGGTTTGTATAGTTGATAAGAATACAAAATAGGGTTTTAGCCAGATGATAAACATGTACACAGTCTTACTTTAGTAAATGTTTCCTGTTGAAATGTTGATACTTGTAATGCTGAGTGGTAACAGACCAAAAAAATTGAAAATCCAGGAGAAGAGTGAATCTTGAACATTGCTCTTCTCTGTTAAACTTTTTTGCAGGAGTAAGCCCCCCTATACCCCTTAATGTTGGGGAGTAAGCCCACCTGAGCCTACATACATACATATATATATATATATATATATATATATATATATACACACACACACACACACACACACACACACACACACACACACACCAACTACAAGATCAGCATATTTCAGAGAAAAGGGAATAGTCCAGGAAATGGCAATCTCAAATTTGAGATATGTAGGTCTGTTTTTCAGCTATTCAGTCTTAGTGGTTTGGGATTTGCTCTAGCTTGTCCTGACATATCGAGAGGTTGTTTCAGTTGTGTTTTAATGGTTGTGATGTTGTCTAGTGCTTTGAGTGGGGGAAGAACTGAGTTCCAAAGTTTAGTGATTTGATTGGAATAGCGCAATTTCTGCAGTATGACTGGACTTTATTTTGCAGAGTTGGAGGCTTTTTATGATTAAAAATCAATTTGTGTGCTGTGAGGAGTTCAGAGTAGGTTAGACAGTGGGGTTATTCTAGCCATGTTAGTTCTGTTAAGGTTATGCATAGGGCATTGACATTGAATTTGGCTATTTTGTTGTAACAAGATTCTAGCTTGTTTTCTTGGTTTTGTTTAATTTGGTGAGGATTGAGGAAGCAGGCAGAAGTAAAGGAAGCAGAAAGCTTTTAGCTTTGGATATTGTAAGTGTATCTGTGAAGATTTGTTTAACTCTGTATAGTTTTATATGGCTTTTCCTTATCACTTGTAAGATGTGCTGCTGGATTTTAAGTAATTGTTGATTATAACAACCAGTAGTTTGTACTTATTAACATTTTCTCTTTAAGTATTGTCTTGGAGAAGAACAGCATTAGTTTTCTTTTGTTAAGGTAAAGACATTGGGAATTGGCTAGCCACAATTCCTCAGCCTAGAAGGATTTTAGAATTCTTGCTTGCAGTTTTGGTAAATTAGCAGCTGAACAGATGAGTGTGGAGTCATTTGTTTATGTATTGTATTGTATTAATTTTAGCATTTGTGGTAACAGTATGGAGTTTGTTGATTGATAGATAGATAGATAGATAGATAGATAGATAGATAGATAGATATAGCTCTATATACACATTAATAATGTGCCCAGTATTAACCCTTATGGGACTGTGGGACTCCATGACAGATTCAAACGAAAAGAACATAGCTCAGTGAGGACTTTCTGATAAGACTCTGTGTCAAAAGCTTTTGATAAAACCAGAAAGAGTGATGAGAAAAGATTGTTTTCTATCTGTATCGGTTTATTATATTTGTGAACCAAAGGAGGGCATTTGTGGTGCTATGCTGAGGCTGAAAACTGTGCACTCTTATAGTTAGAAGATTATTCGTTGTTTTTTGGCAAACAAACAAACAACAAAAGACAAGGCTGAAATATCTACCTAAGCCAAAGACAATCACAAGGTATGTTTTGGTTATGTTTGTAATCGCAAAAGCACAAAGCAGCAATGCCCTGATCTGATTGTGAATTATGTTACCTACACTGAAATTGAAGATATAGCTAACCTACTGGCCAATACATTTAGCTCTTTTACCCCTCTCTCCTCTGCATCTGTCCCTCAAGATATACCTGAAACTGGCTCACCCTCAGTGAATTACACAAGACCAAGTCCTAAAAGTGCTATCAAAATCTAAAAATACTGCATCGATGAGTCCTGACAATATCCCTGGATGCATTTTAAATAGCATGAAGCACAATTTGGCCACACTCCTAACAATCCTGTTCAATCTCAGCCTCCATACAGATTTTGTACAAAGTGAATGGAGAACAGCTATACATTCCCCTGAATAATGGAGGACCTTTCATAGATCCAAACAATTACAGACCCATAAGTCTGATCAGCCTTATATGAAAAGCAGTGGAAAGAGTTATCATGGAATTAATCAATCAGGACACAGGGAACCTTCAAACACTAGACTCATCTTAATTTGGATTCATCAGAGACAGGTCATGCTTACCCAACTTGGTGGATTTTTTTGAAAAGGTTACCATAACAATGGATGAAGGAAAAATATTATGCATTACATATCACTACCTGGCCAAAGCTTTTGACACAATTCCCCATTCATACATAGTAGAAAGGCTAAATAAACTGGAAATAAACCCCATGATACCTGCTTGATTGCCCAATAGCTCACAGATAGAATGCAGATAATCAAAACAGGGGAAGATACCTCCACAAAAAGACCAGTCATGGTTTCCATGCTGGGACCACTCCTATTTGACATCTACTTTTCTGAAATGAAAGCCAATACCAAAGGGCTTTAGCTGACTAACCTTGCAAAAAACAGCAAGCTAGTAGCAATATTTGAATCCCCAAATGAGTTAGCCAGCAGTGTCAAAATTATGGTCTGAAACTAAATCCCCAAAAATGCATTATTATATCCTTTGGGAAGTCATCTACCTCAGGGAATTACCACATTGAAAATATACCACTAAGATGTGGCCCATTTGTTTGGGATTTGAGATATTATGTGTTTAACCAACATCTGTCTACTGTTGTAAGAAAGTCCTTCTATATTGCACCACTTATAAACAAAGAGATCGTGTATGAATCTAGGGATGTCATCATTCCCCTTTACTCAGCCTTCATTAGGCCAATCATTGAATATAATGCCTTTTGGTATGTATCTGTCCAGACTCGTGCAACAACTGGAATGCCCACAGAGACACCTTACTAAAAGGATACAAGGCCTAAACAACATGTCCTACATGGACTGACTCAAAGCCCTGTTACTGTACTCGATATCCTACAGAATACTAAAGGTGATCTATGTTTAGCATACAAGAAATCGTCTGACCCATTACTGATGGATTTACTGCACATCAGCAAGTCAAATATCAGCAAAAAAAAAATAAATACAACCCTCTTCAGCAACATCAATAGAATTATTTGGAAGGACAGGTATATTTCAGAGGAGATACCATTGCTACGGTACAGACTCCCCATCCATATATAACAAAGTTCATCTCTGTCCATTTTCAAATGCGTCTTAGATCTTTGGATGGGAAACAAAAAATTTACCCCAGGAGTGCACCCTGTGCTACTAATATACAAATGCATCTCCTAAATGCTTTCTCCCATGCATGGAATCCCTCACATTATCTATGGTATAATCTGTGTTATTCTCATTTGGGGTAATTTATAATTATTGGCCATGGGATGGGTGAGGACAATCTATAACCAAAATGGGATGGTTTATTTTGAGCACAAAAAGGGAAACTGGCTAGGCTTAAAATGGCCCCCAAGGGCAGCTAGCCTAGTACTTATCTACGAATATATGAATTGGGAATTAATGCATTTTTTTGGAGTTTACAAAGTGGAGATAATATGCAGATAGGTCTGTAAACTGAGAATTCAGTCGAGATACCACCATTGTGTGAGGTATAATGTAAAAGGCTTTCCAGATGATGGGTACATAGCTTTCCTTTATAGAGTGGTTTGATAAGACAAAGATGGTGAAAGCCAAGGCATTAATGGTGAGCTTTAGATATTCAGCTGGCAGGCTGTCAGAAACTAGCTTTGCTGGTTTTGGTTTATGTAACGTTTTCCTGATTGTTTCTGTTTTGGACAGATTGGAAGTAGAAGAAGATAATGTTGTTTTTTAATGGAGGAGGGATGGAGTGGGGGGAGGAGGTTGGGATTTGATGAGTGCTCATATATTATTTATAAAGAAGGGGTTAAATTGTGTTGCGATGTTATCTGTGTTGTTGGTAATGTGGGAGTGGGGCTTGAGGACTAACCAAGTTGTAGTAGTTCTATTATGGAAGAGCAGAACTGTTAGAATTGTTCTGGTGTTTGTTCCATGTTTTGGTGTAAAAGGATTGCTTGTCTGACTTGATTTGTCTTTTTGCCCTGTTTCTAAAGTATCTATAATTCAGGTAGTTGTTTTATCTTTTGTTAGCTTGCCGTATTCTCCAAGTTTTCTCTCTTTGTTGAAGTAGGTGTTTGATTTCTTTTGATAACCATACGGTTGGGGTAGATTTAACTGTTCTTCTCCAAACTGGTGCATATTTACTTAGAAATTTTAGAAAGGCTGTATTAAAATTAGCCACAGCTTGATCTAAGAGCAAGGTTTTAGTAAGTTGCAGAAATGGTCACTGATGCAGTCTGGTAAACAGCTTTGACAGTTAATGGGAAAGATTTAGTTAGTGAGTATCCAGTTAAGAGAAACCATATAACTGAATATGGTTTGATAAGGTATCTACGTTATAAGGTTAACAATTTATGTTTAGGTCACTCATGATAATTGTTTCTTGGTGAAAATTGTGGATTATCAACTGGAAAATGTCTTCAGCAGTTAATGTTATTACCTGCTACAATATGTGTTGCTGTAGTCTGAATTTATCTTTTTGTGGTTGAGTTTGAGTTGAAAGATTATAATTTTGGCATTTTTAAATTTGGTAGTTGGTAGTGATGGTGGGTCACTTCCAGTTGTTGTTGTGTCTTTCGGCTTTTCCTGGTTAGGGGTCGCCACAGTGGAACTCCGGTCTGCTAATGATTGGCAGTACATTTTTATGTGCCGAGTTGCCAGCCTTGATGCACAACCTTCATCGAAGGTACGCCCATTCACGCATTGTATTTTTATAAATAATTACTATTCCACAACCACGTTTGTTATTTCTGTCCTGCCTGGCCATATTAAAATCTGTAGGTAGCACTTTATTATATAGCTCACTGAGCAATCTTCAGTAAAAAGCATTCAAACTCTGTGAATTACAAGGCAAGGACATCAAACAGTACTCGAAGCAAGCATTTTTATATAGGAGGCATGCCTTAGTTAAGTGGATTTTAAACAATGTTGCAGAGCATTTATAACATAGCAAGAGAAATGCAATAAAAAATAAAACCTGCTACACATTTAGGTTTAATACCAGAAGTTGTATTGTGTGAGTATTTGATTTCATCAACAGTGACTTCATCAGTCTTAAGAACATAGTCCTGGGTTTTGCGTAATGAAAAGATGCCTGTCTACATGATGATATTGTCAAATTGTACTATGACTGTTTCACTCAGGAAGGCTGCGATACATCTGTAAATAAAGCTCTAATCAAATGCCATTTTTCCATGGATGACTTTTGTCAGTGACTGTAAATAACTGTGATATTGTATGTATTTCTGAAGTCATGCCTGGAGTCAGTACAACATATTTATTTAGTTGGCTTATCACTTTATCATAGATTCATTTTTTAAATGTCTTGCTTATAGGACAGTAAAATAAAACTGTAATGAAGTTCACCTCTATTTCTTTAATAAAGAATCTAAGTTAAGATGCTTTGTGAGTACACTGCTTTACTTCTATTTCATTATCCTCATCCTCACTTTAAAAGTGGACGAACAACAAGGAGTGACTGGTGCAGTAGTAGTCGATATGTGGTTTAGGAGTTCTGATCCTACTCTGCACAATTGCATTTGCAAGATGCCTGCCCTGAACTAATTCTACTAAAGAGGTGGGCAATGACCTAAAGTCCTTCTCAGGAGAATCCATGATTTATTTCCTTTTAGGACAGTACAGATATTTGTCTGTTATTAATCAGGAAATTAAGCATCATCTTTTTTGAGAATAGGGATCCTGAGAGGATGTATAAACTGGGAAGGGAGACCCAATGAGTTATTATATTCTAAGCATGCAGTGCTTACATTCCTGTACTACATAGTGCTAAGCAACTCACAAACAGATAAGCATGTTCATCTCTAATACCATGCAACATCTGTATTACCAGTGAGGAAGCTTTATAAAAATGTCTTTGATGTCTCTTGTATCTTTTAGAAGGTCCTGACTGTGACTCCCTTCAAGAAATTGATGTAGCAATATGATATGCTTTTTCTGTCTGTAAGCTGTCCATAGGTTCATAGTCCATAGGAAGTTAATAGGCTAACAGCCTGAGAGCCCTTACAAGCCTAGCCATATTTATCCCAAGTTGCAATTTGTTGGTGGTTAGGTGAGTGAAGTTCACAGAGGTAAGTGTCTATGGTAGTTAATACTGACTTACTCTGTCCAGGAGAGACATAGGTACCACCCCAGGAGTGAATTTGCTGTCACCCATCCATTGATCTATGTTGCATTTGAAGAGGGTCAGGGATGGGCTCCATTTCATGTAAAATGAAAGCTTGTTCCAGAGAACTGTCAGTGTCTGGGAGATTTATCTATCTCTCCAGCATGATCTCTTCATGTCAGAGGCTAAGATAAGATACCTGGAGAGTGTGATCCTCCTGCAGTTTGATTTATGGATGTGTAGCATTTCCATCAGAGCCGGGTCATAAACTGCCCTGTAAGCAAGGCACAGGTCACCCCTTAGCAACCAGTAGGAAACAAAATACAGTGACAGGGCTTTCAGTCTTTCCGCATAAGACTTATTTTATGTGCCATGTAATTTACTAATGAGAAACCTCTGTGGTCTCTCCAGTTGTTGCAGGTGTTTGGTGAGGTACATGCAAAAGGGAGCATTGTACTCCATTACTGGTCTGATGATGGCTAAGTATACTGTAATTATAACATCCTTAGATCTAGATGCAATGCCTTTACTTATAAGATATGTGACATAGAAGGATTTCCTTACTACTGTGGATACGTAGTGGTCAAAGTTCAGATTGCTATGAACCTGAGTACCCAGATCACATACCACTGGATCTACCCTTGGGGGGGGGGGATGCTGTCTATAATGTAATTAGCAGGGATGTCAGCTTTCCAAAAGGGAATAATAATGCAGTTTTTTTTTTTTTTTTTTGCATTTAGCTTTAATCAGTGCCTTTGGCACCGATCACTTGCCTGTGTTAACCCTCCCTGTCTGCAGTTTATTGACATCATTGGAGAACACAATGATTGATCCCAATTTGCAATCACCAGTGAATTTTGTCAGCCACAGGTAGTCCAAGTTTGCCTGGACGTATGAGAAATTCTGAACAGTAAGCGACTCAGCACAGCACCCTGTAGAATGCCACTGTTGTCTGGTCTTTTGCTAGAGGTGAAGTCACCCACTTTAACAATATGTGCCCAGTTGGTAAGACAGTTGGCTACACATCTGGTAATGTACAGGTTAATTCCCAATGGGAGAGTTTCTCTATAATACCTGAGTGGGGGTTGTGTCAAATGCCTTGGCTGGGTCAAGATAGGCAGTATGAACTGTTAAGATCCCTAATGATTCTTTCCATGTCCTTGCAGATGAAGCTAGTCAAGCTTATGGGTCTATAATTCCAAGGGTCCATGGATGGTCACTCTTTGTGCAGAGTAATTAATGTTGCTGTCCTCCATTCCTTGGAACACAGCCTGTTCACAGGCTGTGGTTAAACAGGGATTCACGTGGGTCTGCTAGGTCATGTTTTAAGTTGTTTAAAAAGCAGCCTGGAATGTTGTCTGGTCCCATTGATGCTATGTTTATGGCCATGGAGAGTGCTAAGCTGACCTGTTCCCCTGAGATAATACGCTGAGGAATAGTGGCAGGTATACTTTGGGGGATGAGTGGAGGGGGCAGGAGGTGAACTTTGCTATGAATCTATCAGCTAGCAAGTGGGCTATTACCTCTGAGTATGGGTGATGCCATCCACAACCAGTTCATAGCATATCCGGGTATTCCCATTATTTTGGATGTAGTTATAGAATGCCTTGATTTTACCTTAATATATAGTTTTGGCTCTTTCTTGCCAGCTGATATGACCTCCAGCATTAGTGCTTTCACTGAAGAGAGAAGACACCATGATGGTATAATCCAGGCAGTCATAAGGATTTTTTTTTTTTTTTTTTTGCGAGTACATAGCCTTGAGCCCCCTTAAGAGTTGATGCTTTCTGTTAGGTCCTTTCCTATCCACCAACAGACATTCCAAGGGTGTGCACCTCTGATACAAATATCCTTACCCTCCTTCCCAAAGGAGATGTCAGAGCGCTATATTGTCATCCCTGTCATTCCTCAGTTAGATCCTCCACTGCTTGGATATTATTTTATGGGGTGTATAAAGTTTTGCTTGGGTTAAGTATAGGCACTCCTCAGTATGCTATAATGCACGATAGTAGTAGTATATCTGTAGTTATTTGTATTTAAAAATTAAGTCCAACTGTCCAGTACAGGCTTCAGGCCATCCTTTCATCTATCCATCAAGTCTATTTTCTTACCCTTTTTTCTGGTGAAGGCCATGGTGGCAGACAAACTTCCTTATTCTCAGGATTACTCCCAAGCCAACCATCAGTTGCCTAGGCATTCCTAGACAAGCAGAGAGACATAATCTCTGCTGCTCCAGGGTCTGACCCAGGATGTCCTCTCAGAGGCATATCTGGTACACATCCGGCAGGGTATGCTCAGCAGGATCCACATTATGCAACCCCATCTTTTCCACTGACTCTTCTTAACATAAACAGTAAGGCCAACATCTCAGAAAGAAAGTTTATCTCTGCCACTTGCATCTGTGATTGCAGCTTTTTGGTCATTATCCAAAGGTTGCCACCACATGTTAGGATATGTGAATAATAATAATAATAATAATAATAAATTAAGAGAAATACCCCATGATTCTGCCCTCACATCAGCACCACAGTCTGCTTAAATATCAGTACTACTATCATTATTGTACCAATCCAAAGGTCAGTCCCCAGCCCCTTGTTGTTTATGAAAAAGATTCCACAAGATATTTAATCTTTTTTTCCTCTTTCAATAGATGCTACCCTCTCACTTACAGACAGTATATCACTCCTTTCCAGAACAGAACTATGAATACTAATTTGGAAGTGCTTTTTTCAGCCCAGCACTTTCACACTCAGACGTGGAACACTTTAGAACAAGCAGGAGAGAACAGGCACTAAGGCCAAGAAGACAACATCATCTGAAAGCAATGTAGATGTAATCCAAAGTGGATGCTCTTCAAACCTCAAGGGAACAATGAGTTCTATTTTAAATTCTAAATAGGAGAGCAGAAAAGCAATACCTTTAATGAGTCCTATTCCAGCTTTTAATGTACCCATGTTAAGACCAAGTAAACAAAACTCCAGTACTTGCCATACAAATTTCACTTAGCAAATATGGGAACCATATGATATGCACTTGTGGCCCTGGATGCTCTACTGTTGTTTTACCTCCCACAAATGATTCTGGAGGAGATGGTTCTGCACTTTGTTAGGTCCAGAAAATATGTGCAAACCATAATTGTAACATCCTGCAACCCCTCACATGTTTGTACAAGGACAATCACTGGCAAAGATTTCTATGGTCAGGATGGAATCCACATTATTCTACTGAAACAAATACTGTGACAGAAGTTTCTTTTTCAGTAATAGGGAATAGGTTTTCCCTTGGCAGTGGGGGAATATAGGTTCATAGGTAGGTACTAGGCTATTGGCCCTAGGGCCAATATAAGCCTAGCCAAAAAGGTACCCTGGCTTTCGCCACCCAAGAAAATTATTTTCCTGTGCCCCTGTCGAGCAGAGCCACAGAGGTGATCCCAGGGGTGAATTTCCTTCCATGATCCTTCTTTTAAGGGAATGCAGCCTCCCACTTTCCTTTTGTTAAAAGTACTGTTAATTTAAAAATCAATGTTGCATGTATAGGTAAGTCCAACTATATTTATCTGTTACTTTTCAATCTCTTGTTCAAATGCTTGCTCCAGCCTTAGTACTGAGGGACATCCCATATCGCATGAGTCAGCTTTCACTGACAGGGTCTGATCGATTAGAATTCATCCCATTTTTATTTTCTCCTTGCCAAGCATTGCAGCAGACTCTTACCATTATATTGCAGGTGGTCATCCATGTGGTGCTTCCCTGCAGCATTTTGGGATGAACATGACCAAGCTACAAAGGCCATCTGGCCACTAGGCACTCATTGGCAAACACCTGGCTAAAAAGGGTATGACCTGGTGACAAGGTACTCTTATTCTTTGAAATAGCATTCACTACTTTGTTATTTTGTAGATTTGTTTCGTAAACTGTTGCCAAACGGCTAAGGCTAAGGATGCTAGGTCCCCCATGGCTATGAGGCAACACTGCATCAGACCAAATTATTCTGATTAATCTCAACTAGCAAAGATCATTGAATTAAATCAGCAGTGTTGCTTTGCAACCAAAAATGCATGCATTTTATGTATTGTTTTGTTTTAATTATCTTATGATGCCTAAACAATCTTCCTTAATGCATAATTCTGTAGGTCAAATTTCCCCTAGTCAGTGTACATATGACCTCAGGTCTCCATTGAAAAGAGAGTACTAGCCTAGTAGGACTAATCTTGTCAACAAAGGATAAATACACAAGTAAATATACCTATCTTTTGTACATTTTTGTGTGCCTTAACTTCTGTGTTATGGCTGAATGAAACCATCTACTTAGTTAAAGAAAGAAACAAAAATAAAATTAGCAACCAACAACTCAGATTTCAATATTGACTGTGGGAACTTGACTGGCTGAAATGCATCATATGACTTCATGTTTTTTTTTGTTTGTTTTTTTTTAATTAATGGCTTAATTAAGTGTTTCTTTTAAATTCTGAAGATTTTCCTGTTCAGGGACAAAATTGCTAAACTTTTTATGGATTAAAATTACTTTTTTGGACCGACCTATGTTGTGCCTTTGAGGCGAAGGTTTGTGTTTGAAGTTTGTTTTTTCACCTCATGGCATACTTTAAAGTGTTTTTTTGGTTCCAGATTTAAATTGTATTAAATAGCCAAAAAAATAAATAAAAATAAAAAATAAACGATAAAAAAGTAAAGATAATAGTAATAATCATAGTAAGAAGAAAAAGAAGAATAAACACACCAAAGGAACATATACAACCCAGCAGCGCAAATCAGAACAGGCAAAGGGAACAACTTAGTATATTTTTTTAAGAAATTAAATGTATATTTGAATCACCAGAGCTGAGCTTTCATGTTTAACAGAACAATGAAATCTTTAGTAGCAATCAAACAATACAGAACCTGTAGCTTTAAACCGGACAGTAGAATGTTCAAGGTATGAGGTGATTATTTATTTATTTATTTTAGTTTGATAACCAGGGATGTCCACTGGGCCATGAAGAGCCCATTTTCAGTGGAGACCTGGGGAGATGAACAATTACATAGAAACAATATATACAAACAATTTTTGTCAGAGAAAATAAAGTATGCAATGCAGAGATGAATGTGGTAACATACAATAAAATTATAAAGAAATAGCATACAGTACAATAAAAAAATATATTGAATGCCTTAGACATATATATATATATATATATATAGATATATATATATATATATATATATATATATATATATATAGATAGATAGATAGATATTTTTTTGTCCCATTTGGGGTATAATGAGGTGATTGTAGTACTTGTTTGAACAGAGGGTGGAAAGTTAATGGCTAAAGGAGGAATTTTAAGTTGGGGAGTGGGATGGGCATATCCATTTAGTAGTAAGATAGGAGAGCAAGAGAGAGATTTAAATTTGGTGTGGTCGGGGGTGTTGCAAAGACTGGGAGGGAGAGAGTTCCATAGTGCAGAAATGGAGCAGGAAAGTAGGAGGTGGCCAGGGGGTTGAGAGGGTTGTAGATTTGTAGGAGGTTTTGGTTTTCTGATCTGAGTGAGCGGTTAGGGATATAGGGGCTTAGTGCATAGAGAGAGAGGGGCAGCTAGTGGGTTTGTGGATGAGCTTTTTGGTGTTAGGGAGTCTAAGCAAGGTCAGGTAATTGGGAAGTTCGAGCCACTGTAGAGTATGGAGAGAGTGACAGTGATGGGAGGAGTTTTTTTGAGTTGATAGCAAATTTGCTTATTTTATTATAGCATGATTCGAGTTTGTGTTGTAAACCGAGTTGGAGATTGTTTAACAGGTGGCACCGTACATAAGATAGGGGAGAAGGTAGGAGGAAGCAAGGGTTTTTCTGGTGGAGGGGGAGAAGTAGCAGTTGCATCTGTATAGAAGTCCTAGTTTTTGGTGTTTTTTTTTTTATGGTGGATTTAATATGGGTGTCAAATTTCAGATGTTCATCAATGATGACATCAGGGAGTTTGGTATTCAAAACAATTTCTATTGGGATGTTATTGTTACTGAGTATTGAGAAATAGTTAATGTCTATTGGGGAGTTTCTAGAGGGAGAAAAGATCAACAGTCTAGTTTTGTTAGCATTAAGGGCAAGGTGTTATTTTTCATCCCGGATTCAGTTTTAGAGAAGGTTGACTGAGTTTTTAGAAGTAGGTTGGAGGGGGTGTTAGAAGAGCAGATGATTTTTGAGTCCTCTGCATATTGGATTAATTGATGAGTCAGGGATAGTGTGGTGAAAGTTGTTAATAAATATATTGAAAAGTAGTGGTCCTAGAACTGAACCTTGTGGGAACCCGGTGAGAGCGTTTAGAAAGGGGGAGGTTGAGGATTTCCACTGGATGGCTTTTTGATGTTCAGAGAGGAAGCTTGAGAACCAGACTAAGGTGGAGGTGGAGAGGTTAAGAGAAGAGAGTTGAGTTAAAAGTAGAGGGTGGGAGATGGTGTTGAAGGCTTTGCATAGGTCAAGGAAATAGGGAAGATGCAAGTTTACCAGAGTCGCAAGCTTGATTTATTGTTTCAAGAAAGGATAGGGGGGCAGTCATGGTACTGTGGCCAGGGCAGAAGTTGTGTTGAGTAGGAGTAAGAAAGTTGTTTTGAGTAAGATATGACATGAGCTGAGTATGGATACATTTCTCAAGGATTTTTTGAAAGCGGTGAAAGGATAGCTATAGGTCTGAAATTGGAGGTGTCTGTATTTTTGCCACCTTTGTGTAGCAGAATGATGTATGCATGGCACCAGATGGATGGGACTGATTAGACAATCATGCAAACTCTCTTCACTTGATACTTACAAAGAAGATTGTCAACATTATTTAAATAACATCTAAGATGATGATAAAGTATGTTTGAGTAAGTTTGACAAGTCTCATATGCAAGCCATGGAAATAATTATCATGGATCTGATAAACAATGACATAGAAACTTTGCAGACTCTGGATCCTATCCATTTCAATTTTGTCAGAGGCACGTCACGTCGACTTATCCTGGTGGACTTCTTCCAGATGATCACTAAAGGTATGGATGAGGGCAAAATAGTGCACACGGTCTATCTTAAACAGACCAAGACATTTGACACAATGCCTAATTCTGGCATTGTAGATAAACTTACAAAATTAGGCATAAACCCATGTCACCAGATGCATAGCAAGTTGTCTCACTGATAGGACACAAGAAATTATGATAAGGGAGCCACCTTCACAAAGTGGCCAGTCATTATTGGAGTACCACAGAGCCCTCTCCTTCTTGGATCTACTTCTTTGACATCAAGGCAAACATTAATGGCTTCTGTTGGATGAAGTTTGTGGTTGACTGCAAACTAAGTGGGGTCATTGAATCCCCTAAAGACATGGATACCCTTTGAGAGGGCCGGATGCAGACAAACAACTGGTGCCAGTGTCATGGACTAAAAATCAATACAAAACATTCATAGTAGTGCCCTTTGGAAAAATATCTACCCCTGGAAATTATCATATTGATCATAGACCTTTAAAAGTAGAATGATTAGTCATGGATTTGGGAATGCATGTGGACAGTAACCTGACCTCTGACCACCATGTGTTTACTGTGGTGAGAAAATAATTCTACATTGCACAACTTATAAGCAAGGGGATAGTATCCATGTCCAAGGAGGTCATTGTTCCACTGTACTTGGCTTTCATCAGACCCATCATCAAGTACAAAGCACCCTTTGGCATGCATCTGATAGGTTCATAGGTTCATAGGTTTATACTAGGCTATCTGCCCTAAGGCATTTATAAGCCTAGCCCAAATTATTGTGGCTTACGCCACCCCTTATATGAAAAATACTGTGCCCATTAGTTTGTTGTGCCTCTGTCCAGCAGTGACCCAGAGATGATTCCCGGGGTAAACCTACGATCTCCCATCCACAGGTCTAGATTTCTCTTGAACAGAGTCAGCGAGGTGCTCTGCCTCACATGGACCGGGATTTTATTCCACAGCATAGGGAGTCTCTGAGTGATAAATCTATCCCTCCAGCACGTCCTATTTATATCCGTGCTAAGGTTTAAGTCGCTTGCTCTAGTGGTTTTGGTGGATTTGGATTTTTTGAGGTGGAGCATGTCCATTAATTCCGGTTTGGACATGGCCTTGTATGTCAGGCACATGTCACCTCTGAGCAGACGGTATGCGACTGAATAGAGCTGGAGTTTCTTCAATCTGGCAGCATATGACAGATTTTGGAGTCCCTTTATCCTTTTGGTGAGGAACTTTTGGGGTCTCTCCAATTGCTGCAGATGTCGGGTGAGATACATCCCGAATGGGGCATTGTACTCGATCATTGGTCTGATAAGTGAAGAGTACAGGGGAACAATGACCTCACTAGATCTGGATGTGAATCCCTTCATGATCAGGTGGGCAATGTAGAAGGTCTTTCTGACCACTTTAGCAATGTGAGTGTCAAAAGAAAGGCCACTGTCAACCTGGGTCCCCAGGTCCCTGATAACCTCTTCTGTGCTTAGTGGATTGCCACCTATATGGTAGCTTGGGGTTACCTTGTTTTTCCCGGCAGGTATGACTATACATTTTTTGGCGTTTAACTTCAGGCCGTGGCTCTGGCACCAGCTATCTGTTTCCGTGAGTCCCTTCTGAAGGATATCCGTGTCCGATGCACTTTCCACTATGGGTTTGCAGTCATCTGCAAACTTTGGCAGGCAAAGTCCTCCCAGGTTGGCCCGTACTTCTCAGAAGTAGATGCCAAACAATAGGGGCCAAGGACCGAGCCTGTGGGACACCACTTGTGACCGGCTTGGAGTCTGACACAGCGCCAGCAACTCTAACCCTGTGGGTTCTGTCCTTAAGCCAGTTTGCAACCCATCTTGTGACATATGGGTTTACATTTAAGCTGGTAAGTTTTTCTACAATACCCGAGTGGGGTATTGTGTCGAAAGCCTTTGCAAGGTCAAGGTAGGCTGTATGGACTGCCTTTCCCTCATCAATGGCCTTGGTGACTATTTCAAGAAGGTTCAAAAGGCATGATCTTCCCTTGACAAAGCCAAACTGGGTCGGGTCCAATGTCTGCAAGTCCCCTATATCTTTGTTTATGAGCTCCATTATGATCCTCTCCATAGCTTTGATAAGGCACTTACAACAGCTTGAGAGTAAACAACGCATCCTATGTGGACCATCTCAAAGTTGTATCCATGTACTCTGCCTCTTACAGACTGTGCTACAGCAATCTCTGTGTTTAGCCTACACATCATCCTCTGCTCCCACATATGTGTTGCACATCCACAAAACAAATAGCATAAGAAATACTCATTCTATGGACCTAATTCTCACCTGTGACATAAACAGGACATAGCAGAGGGGCAGCTATGTGCTTCAAGGATTACCCTTTCTGTTGAACAGGCTTCCCATCCATGTGCATCAAAACTCATCCTGAACTCTATCCAAATGTAATTTGTACAAATAAATAGGACATCCCAGCTTTTTCCCTGGTTCAGTAAATATAGCTCTAATGGACAGGGGCGACTTCTGAACACTTGATTTGTATAAGCCTGTATTGTATCTGTAAAATTCCTTTTGATATTGATACATGTCAACAATATTTTGCTAAACTTGGGGGGTCAGCTTTGCTAGGCTTAAAATGGCTCTTGAGCCAGTAGCCTAGCAATTACCTATGAAACTATAAAGCTCATATCACAGGAGAATGTAGAAAAAAAGGTAGTGTAAGCAGGCTGTCAGATCAGCTGTCAACTCAACAAGTTGGGAAAGGTGAAATGAAAAATAAAAAAATAAAAGAAAAGTCAAATAAATCAAAGCCAAGAAAACAAAAATACAAAGCCCTTGTCAGGCCAGGTGTAGGGAAAGAGAGAGAGAGAAACTGCAGAACATCTCAGAGCTTGATCTAGCTCAAGGAGACCTAGTAGGTCTCTATGGCTCAGTGCTTCATAAACATTAGCATTTAAAAATACATTTAGGTCCACCCCACCATTCCATTTTGATGTACAACAAGTCCCTTGTTCTTATCTTTCATTAGTTCAAATGTAGAGCTAATATCGGAGAGACATCCTGGAGCTTTTCACAGTAATAAAATAACAAATTTCAAGCAAGCCTCCACTCTAGCATTACCACTGTCTTTTGAAAATCTGGGACCATGCAGTGCTGAAATATTTCTGTGTTCAGTGTGGATCTGGTATGTCTATGATATTTTGTGTGTGTCTGTGTCTATATGTGCGACTGCATGTCTGCTCATGTCCTCGAGCAGAGGGCATAATGGTCACCATCAGTCCGTCTGAGTTTTGTTGAATGTCCCTGGTTTTCCCTTATATTTTTACCTTCCTCTTTGTAAACTGCTTTGTTTTCTGGTAAATCACTGAGGATTGCAGTTAGTATATAATGTCATTTATGAGTGTTTCATATTTATATTTTGCTCAGGAAATGAATGTCAATGTAAAATCTATTCTATTTATTTTTAAGTGTATTAGAGACAAGCGTTAGCAGCTTCTCATCTGTTCCAGTTTTGCAGAACATTTCTAATATTGCCTCATATCTTTGCAATCCCCATAAAACTTCCACATTTTAATTTTCTGGTAGATTACTGAGAATCAAAGTCAGTCAATAACACCATTCCTTGGAGTTTTATATTTCTTATTGCTTGGGAAATACATATTTATTCAACATCCATTATTCTGTTAACTTTATAAATGTATTGGACTTGCCCACCTCTCGTCTGATTCAGTTTTACAGAACACCTTTGTGTTTGCTTCTTCTTTCACCCTGCCCTGCATTAAAATCCACTTTTCATGGTAAACCTCTGAGTATTACAGTCCTTCAATAATGGTAGTCATACACCCATTGTTATGTTAACTTATAATCTGAGATGGAGCTGTCCTGCATACAAGTGTGGGAGTGTTAATGAACTGCTTCCTGTAATCAAAACTACCAGTTCCTCCAGTCTACTGAATGACTTTTAGCAAGACACTTAATGAGGACAGTGCTCTTGGGTCAACCCTGAAAAGAGGCACTTTGTCCAGTAGCTTTACCTTGTTAATAAATACAAAATATTTAACTTTTTTTCCTTTTGGGCTTTCGGCCCTTCATTATTTTTGGCTTTGTCCACAATTCATGAGCAAAAACACAAAACAAACAAAAATAAACAAATAAAATAAAAATGAGCGTGTCAGTTTGTTTCAGCAAAAAAAGTTTGGCATTCCAGAAATTTGCTGTGGATTGCAGTCATTAAATAATCACAGTCATGTGAGTTTTAGACATCATATCATTAAAAAAAAATGCTTGCTAATTACAAAACATGCCATTCTGTCAGTTTTGCAAGTATATATGTTCATAGGTTCATAGGTAGGTACTAGGCTATCTGCCCAAAGGCATTATAAGCCTGGCCAGAATTTGTTGTCTTTTGCCGCCCCCTTAGATTAGTTCCCTGTACCTCTGTCCAGCAAAGCCACTGAAGTGATCCCTGGAGTAAACATTCTGTTTCCCATCCATCTGCCTAATGTAGATTGGAATCTTGTTCCAAAGCATGGGAAGTCTCTAGGACGGGAATCTATCCCTTCAGCACATCCTATTTATTGTTGTGGTGAGGTTTAGATCCCTAGAGCTTGTGGCTCGAAGGGATATGGTTTTCTTTAGGTGGAGTATGTCCATCAGTTTTGGGTTGGACATGGCCTTGTATGTCAGGCAGAGATCACCTCTGAGTAGGTGGTATGCAACCGAGTACAGTTGGAGTTTCTTCAGTCGAGCTGCATAGGGCATCTGTTTGAGGCCAGTGATCCTCTTGGTGAGGTACTTCTGTGGTCTTTCCAGCTGTTGCAGATGTCTTGTAAGGTACATCCCAAATGGGGCGTTGTACTCTGTGATAGGTCTGATGAGTGATGAGTAGAGGGGCACAATGACCTCTTTTGATGTGGATGCAAACCCTTTTGTGATTAGGTGGGCCACATAGAAGGATTTTCTAACCACTTTGGCAATGTGATTATCAAAGGAGAGATTACTGTCTACTTGGATCCCCAGATCCCTTATTACATCTTCCATATTTAGGGGACTAACACCTATGTGGTAATTTGTGGGTACTTTGTTTTTTCCAAAGGGGATGACTATGCACTTTTTAGCATTTAGCTTGAGGCCATGATTTTGAAACCAGGTATCTGTCTTAGTTTGACCCTTTTGGAGGATGTCTGTGTCAGCCGGAGAGTCAGTTATAGCCCCTAGTTTGCAATCATCTGTGAACTTGGTCAGCCATAGTCCTCCTGTGCTTGCCTGTGCCTCTGAGAAGTATATGATGAACAGGAGGGGTCCTAGTACTGAGCCCTGGGGAAAGCCACTTGTAACCGGTTTAGAGTTGGACCTAGCTCCTGCAACTTTCACCCTATGGGTTCTGTTCATGAGCCAGTTGGCAACCCATCATGTGACATAGGGGTTTATGTTCAGGCTGGTGAGCTTGTCTATAATACCAGAATGGGAAATGGTGTTGAAGGCCTTTGCAAGGTCTAGGTAGGCTGTGTGTACCACCTTTCCCTTGTCTATAGCCTTGGTAACAGTCTCAAAGAAATCCACCAGGTTTAGGAGGCATGATTTGCCTTTAACAAAGCCAAACTGTGTAGGGTCCAGTGTTTTGAGGTTCCCAATGTCACTGTTAATGAATTCCATGATGATGAGCTCCATAGCCTTGCAGACCAAGCTAGTCAGGCTTATAGGGTGATAGTTCCCTGGGTCTGTTGTGGCTCCACCTTAGTGGATCGGAATAACCATTGCTATGTACCACTCTATGGGTATGTAGCCTGTGGAGAGGCTGAGTTTGAAGAGTGTGTTTAGGTTTATTTTATTTTATTTTACGTTTTTTGACCAGGCTGGTCCAACTGGATATATGTCCATTTTCAGCAGAGGCCCAGGGAGAAAAGCTGAAAGAGAAACAGTTAAAAATAGCAAATTTACAGAATTTACTCAGATAAAAAATATACAGTAGCACACAATAGCACACACAAAATTCACTCAGAGAGAAGAAAGTACAAGAGAAAAAAAGAAATAAAATAAATATGCAATAGTGCAGACATATATTACTGAAGTAACATAAACTAATACAGAGATATATTGCAAATGCAACAACAGGAATTAATTACAGGATGAGGAGTTCAAAATTGAGAGAACTAACAGAAAGGTAAGATAAGTACTACTTTGTATGCTGGAGAATGTGAACATACTAGTAGCAAAGGCAGTCTAGTCAGGGTTAGTGCAGGTGCAAAGTTGGTGAGTTTTGAGATGAGATTTAAAGGTGGGGAGAAAGGAGACTGAAGTGAGGTTGTCAGGAAGAGAGTTCCAAGTTTTTCCTACTGTGTTAGAGAACAAGGAGGCTTCTGCTAAGTTATTGGATTTACATGTTGATATAAGAAGTTTGTTAGAAGAACATAGGCTTTTGAGGATGCAATATGGTGTAATAAGAGTATTGAGAATAGGGGTGTTGTTGGGTTTATAGAGGATTTTATGGGTTAAGGAGAGGGTGTTGTTGGGTTTATAGAGGATTTTATGGGTTAAGGAGAGCTGATGAAATAAGATCAGATTTTGAAGCTCAAGCCATCCTAATTGCCTAAGGTTTAAGCAGTGATGAGTTCTGAACGTGGAGTTAGAGGCAAATCTGGCAATGCTGTTGAAAGTGACTGCCAGTTTGGAGAGGTTAGTTTTGGACAGGTTAGTGTAAATAGGGGAGGCATAAAGTAGGGTAGAGATCAGATGTGAATGAGCAATGCAAGTTTTAGCAAGAGGTGTAAGAAATGGTTTAATTCTATACAGGGAGCCTAGTTTTCTGTTAACTAATTTTATAGTGTTGTTAATGTGACAGTCAAAACATAGGTTGCTGTCTATCTCTATTCCGAGGAGCCTTGTGGAAGGGTCAGGTGATATGATAGTGCCATTGTTAGACATGACAGAGAAGTTGAGAGGGGAGGATTTATGGATGGGGGAGAAGAGTAACAGTTTGTTTTTTTTGGGGTTTAAGATTAAGCAACGTTTGAGGAACCAAGTTTCAACTGTTTTGAAAGTTTGTTGGGTGATGGAATGCAGTTCTGAGGGGGATGAGGCAGAGCAAATCAAAGTAGAATCATCAGTGTATTGTATACAGGTTGCAGAGGGAATAGTGGGGTGAAGATCATTTATAAAAATAGAGAACAGGAGGGGGCCCAGTATAGAGCCTTGCGGGACTTCAAGGGTAATGGGGAGGAGGTTGGATAAGCTATTTTGACAGAGTACAGCCTGTTGTCTGTTATGCAAATATGACTCAAACCACTTTATTGCACTAGAGTCAAGTCCAAAATTTTTGAGTAAATTAATCAGAATATGGTGATTAACCATATCAAAGGCTTTGGACAGGTCTAAAAAGAGAGCAGAGGTGAGAATACTGTTATTTTGATTTTTGTTGATGCAGTCAGTGAAGGAAAGGAGGGCTAAAGTGGTGCTGTGGAAAGGTCTAAAGCCATGTTGACAGGCAGCAAATAGGTTGTTGTTTAATAGGTGTTTAAGAAGTTGTTTTTGGACACATTTTTCCATGATTTTAGCTGGGGGGGGGGGGGTGCTATGGGTTGGTAGTTGGAGAGTTCTGTTGAATTAGCACCTTTGTGCACGGGAATGATATGTGAAATTTTCCACATGGAAGGAATGAAGCCTTCTACAAAGGTTCTGTTAATCAGAATGAAATGGGATAGGCTAAAGGTGTAGCTGCAATTTTTAGATACTGATCTGGTATGTGGTCGGCAGAAGGGGAGGAGGTTTTAAGTTTTTGGAGAAGAGAATAGATGAGAGATGTAGGTACAGGATGCAGTAGAAAAGATGAAAAAGAAGTGTTGCAGGAGGTGGACTGAGAGGAGATATTGGGGGCTAGTTGATTTGCTAAGGCCTGGACAGTTTCAGAAAAGAAGGTATTAAAGGCATCAGCAGTTTGTTTAGGGTTGTTTTGGGGAGTACCTATGGGGCAAGGGGTGTCAGAGTGACCAGGCTTTAAGAAGCTATTTATTCCTAACCAGAACGTTTGAGGGGTTTGCTGGTTAGCTAGTTGTAGATTATAGTAGTAGTTTCTTTTGTCATGTAGAACAACTTTTTTAGTGGCATTTCTAATTTGTCTAAAGTTAAGTTGGTTGGTAGGAGCTTTAGAGCAACAGAATTTGGTCCAGAGTTTGTTTTTCAGAGTAATTTTATGTCTTGTATCTTTTGAGAGCCAAGGGGCTGGTTTTGAGCTAATTCTGATAGATCTTAGGGGAGCATGAGAGTCTAAAATAGACACGAACTTGGAGTTGAAGTGAGCTACAGCATCATCCAGAGGCAGTTGTTTAAGGGTAGACCAGTTGCAAGCATTAAGTTCAGAAAGGAAGGTTTCAGGGTTAAAGTTGGGTTAGGTGAAGGGTTAGTTCATCTTTGAGCTTGTGTAGGACGCAGCCTGGGCCACCGTTCAGTCCCATTGATGCTGTGTTTTTGGCTTTGGAGAGGGCTGTTTTAACCTGTATGTCATTTAGGGGCGCTACATTCTTCTGGTATGGTTATGGAACCTTTTGGGGGTGAGAGGGGGTGAAGTTTGCACTGAACCTGTCTGCCAGGTTGTTGGTGATATCGGTCGGTTCAGTGTATTTTGTGCCATTCTGCACCAACTCCGAGCAGATATGAGCATTGCCACTTAGATTCTTGACATAGCTAAAGAATGCCTTGTGGTTATCTTTGGAGTCCTTGGCAATTTTTCTTTCAAAGCTAGCCTTGGATGATTTTATGAGGGATCGTAGTTTCTTCCTGATACTGATCAGGGATGTCTTCCCTTCTTGGGATTTTACTATTTTCTGTACCTATTTCTTCCTTCTATTGTATAGCTTGTTTATGGCAGGGGTCCAGCAGACTGGTTTCCTTTTCTTGGAGGAGTGAGTCTTGGTTTTGCTTAGAATAGCATGATCCATGCATTCTTGTAGGTACCCATAGAATGCATTAGTAAAGGATTTTGTAGCTTGGACAGCGTTATCTTTTAGCATGGGGGCTTTGAAACTTTCCACATCGGTCTTAAGTAACGTGAAGTTTGCTTTTGAAAAGTTTTTCACAGTGGTTTCTTTGACTGGGGGTGGGGGCAGAATGTGGATATCCAGAGTGATTTATTCATGGTCAGATCTAACCAGCGAGGGGTTGACCTCCAGTTTTTAACACCGGTCGACCATGTTGGTGATGACCAGCTCCAAAATGTTGTCAGCTGTGGTGGGAGTGTTGACCAGTTGATCCAAGGCATTTGGGTTTATAAATTCTAGGAAATGTTGGGCAAGGGAGTTAGTACTTGAGTAATTCTCCCAGTAAATGTTTGGGTAATTGAAATCACCCAATATTAGGGTGTTTGGTAGGACCTTTATGTATCCCAGTGTTTCCAGAAACGTGGAATGGGGATCCTGGGACATGGTGGGTGATCTGTAGCAAGCTACAATTTGAATTGCAGATTTTCCCGTTGTTAATTGCATGTGGATGATCTCTGAAGCATCATGCTGTGCCACTAACCTGGAGGTGTGGGTATCCTTGATGAATATGGATACGCCCCCGCCTTTTGTATTTCGGTCCGAGTTCTGTGGCTGAAATGTATGGTATGAGTTGTAGCCTGATAGTGCTTGGGATGCTCTCTGGAGCCTTAAACCAGGTTTTTGTTACTGCACACATATTGATTTATCCATACTGAGGAGTGCCTTGAGTGCATGCATTTTGAGGTTTAGACTTCTGGTATTGAGTAGCATTACCCTCAGTTTTTTGTTGCTTGTGCTATTTACGGTGGTGGGTTTGTATTTTGAGCCTTGCCTAAAAGAGGCACTATGGGGGTGGCAAAAGCCTTGGCCAGTATTTCAAAGCCTAAGGGTGACAGGTGCAAGCCATCTCTAGCGAAGCAGCGTGGCTTGTCGAGCATGTCATCCCAGGTGTACAGACACTGGATCCCATTTGAATGACACCAGAAACTTAGCCAATTGTTGAAATTGATCATTTTTTCTTTATACCATGGTATCCTTCTTGGTGAGGGCAAGATGCTACTCAGGGTCAGGGTCATACTGGCCTGGGCTACGTGATCAGAGAGCTCTTCCATGTCTCTTTTCATGCAGTCCAGGGAGGTATGGCTCAGGTCATTCACACCAACATGGACAATGACAGAGTCGTATTTGTACTTGTTCTGGAGTTACCTAAGTGCTTGTGTTATGTGGCAGATTTTGGCACCCAACAGGTAGCTAACAGCAACCTTCTCCTTGTTCAGCTTAGTGAAAGGGACGTCAGTGTGCCTGACTATAGAGTCACCTATTACTAGTGTGTTGGGTATGTTAATTTGGCTTAAGGGCTGTGATTGCATGGCACACTGGTTTTGTGAAGTATGTGTTTCATGGTTTGTGTTCGGGGTGGAGGTTGCTTGGATGTCTGCTTTGGAGGTCTATGTTGCTTTTGCAGAATTTTATTTAGAGCCTCCAAGTATGTTTTCATGTATTTATGTGTTTTTTTTGCCGGTGCTGGTTTAATGTGTATGTGTGAGACTGGTGATGTGATGCAAGTATTTCCCTTCTCCTCTTGACTGTATGATCCAGTGTTGGGTTGAGAGAGCTTTACCTCCAGTTTGACTGTATAAATTCACCTCTCACATGTATTAGTGCTTGGTGGTAGAGGATTGTCTGTGTACATGAGGCAGTTGTAACATTGCCTCAAAATGCCCAGATTCAACAGTTGGACTGGAGAGTACACCTGAAACTGCCCTTTGGACATGCCTGGATAGGTACAGAGAACTGTTTTACTGATTGGCTGGTAAGGTCAAATAGAGAGCCTTGTCCTTCTGTACTGTGTAGGAGGGTCAAGTGCTAGGGTTTATAAGTGCTTGCTATGAGATTTGTGCAAGTGCCAGGCTGACAAATGAATGGGTTGAGTGCTTAAGTTGAAAGTTTGTCTAGTTCCAAGGGAAAAATTGAAGAGGAGACTTTGTGGAGCCGGGAATAGTTATACCCTAGTTAACCAGTGCTGCCCGGTGCTCAAAACCGGGCAAATGCAGTTTTTATAGCATGGAAATGAAAGAGAGAGAAATTAGCCCAAAATGGCCAATAAACTACTAATTTCTGGGCTGAAACCACTCCTCCAGGGACAGATAGGCTGCTCAAATCTCCCCTCTCTCACAAGTGAACAGAGAAACTTCCTTCTATCCAAGTAAGGTATGGGCAAACACAATGACTTGTAACACAGCCCTGAATTGAGCACAAACCTGAAAACTGGACTATACCACCTAAGAAAGGTGGGAAACAAGTATTTGTTTTGTTTTTCTGTTTTTTTTTTCAGAAAATAAAGCAGATACAATCAAAAAACACTAAATGCACACAAGCACCAATTTCAGAAAGAAACAGTTCAAATAAGCAGGCACAATAAGCCTGTGACCAGAAATTCCCAGCTCAGAAGGGCAGAATCCAGCCTCTCCTCCCACAAGAGTGCAGACCACAAACCTTAATGTAGAATAAGTGGCCTGAAGCCCAAGTGCTTAAACCAGAACTAATACACTTTTAGAATAGCAGACACTTAGCCTTCAATCAGCAATTCCCAGCTTAGAAAGATGTAAGCTACCTGTCCTTATAATAGCAAAATATAAAGACTGTCCCTGATTTTAAGTTTTAGTCTCTGATTCTTGAGCTAAAGGTTGGGAGAGCATGGGGAAGTAATGGGTTGCACTGCATAATCCTTTCAAGGGCAAGATGAAATATATTTCTAGATCATTATTTATGTAAACATCCATTTGTTTAATCACAAGCCAAGTTGTACAAGGGGTTGCAACTGATGGTCATAAATGTGTGTGCATGTGAGTATAGATAGATAGATAGATAGATAGATAGATAGATAGATAGATAGATAGCGATATATACTGTGTTCCTGTATCCCAGAGTAGTTACAGTTTAAAACAAGGAATTCATTGTAATAAACAGGAGCATTATCATGTTAGCCATGTTTTTGGGTACAATCTTTGGTCTCCTTGTTTTGTTGAATGTTGACAGTGTGTTTATTATTTGGTAACAATAAATGGACAGCATAAAGTCTCTGAGTTTAATGTTAATAATCTTAACTATAAAAACATTTAGCTTGCCTTTTGCAGGCACATGGATATGAAATGCACTGTGTTGGGCTACAGCAGTGTTTCTCCGGCACTTAGTGCAGATGAGTAAGGCTATGAGGTATTAATGTGATGCTTCCTAAGGTGCAGTTTAAAGCCCTCAGCATTTGTTTGCCTAGTGTATGACCCTGACCAAGTTACTTCACTGAACAGTGCTCCTGGGCAGCCCATGAAAAGAGACACTTGTGTCTACTGTGTTCTCCCAGGTTATTATCAAATGTATAACACATTGTCTTTTGAATCCCTACCCTTTCTCATATCCACTCACTTGTGAGTCACTATGTACTGTTTGACTATGAATCCCAAAATGTCTCTGTAGCGTAACGTCTTTCCAGATGGACTTTCAGTAAACGTGAGTTTCAATGGAAGAAAAGTTCATTGTTGCTTATGCAAAGTCTATTTTTAATGTGAGACTTTTTTTGTTTTCTTTACCAAATGATATCCATGTTTTTATTGCAAAATCTAAAATAAAGGTTTCACTTTTAATCCAAATCTCTGTGGTGATTATAAAAGTAAAGCAGAAAATAGTATGCAAACTCACAAGCTTGAGTAGTTTTATGGTAACTGGGGAGAGACAGCCAAGTGATGAAATGCTGGTATGGCTGGAGGGGATCCTGGTCGGTTACGTTGCCTAGGACCCTGTTTGACATTGACCTGGCTCTGCTGCTTTTGCTTGGTAGTTTAGTGACAGGGAGCTATATAAAGTGGTAATCAGTCTGGGTACTTTGCTCAAAAAGCTTAGTCTCAGGTATATTCACATCATAAAAATAGAACAAAGATATCTGGGACCACTGGCGGATATAATTATATCTGCAAATGGTTCCAGATATTTTTGTTCTATTTTTATTACATTAATTGGTTTATCTGGATTTATTGCTTAGCATAATTCTTTTTGATATATTCACATCATGTTAATTCAGAAGAAACGATTAAAAAGGATAATAACCTAAAAGGATTTCATGCTCAGATGTTGTACCACTGTTCCTATTTTGTCAGGATCGAAGTTTCGTTTGCAAGTCAATACCCTGGCAATGGTGGCCTTCATGCAGTCTTCTAAGTAAATAAAATATCCCGTGTTATCCCATCAGAATGAAAGGTACAACAGGGAAGCATCTACAGACCATTTCCCTGCCTAGAGGCCCATTTGACTCTGATCTGGATCTGTACAGTATAGGAAAATAGAAAATGCAAGATACACAAATAAACAAATGATAAATTACATATTCATTTCAGAGATGGGTTTGTTTACCCTTGAAGTGAATATAAGACTATAAAATTCTGATGTCAACTTCAGAAAAAAAATCTGAGCAAAATTGGTTCAAACATGTGATCATTCTCCATCTCCACTACAACAGGCAGATAACACTTTATAGTGGCTCACTTGTAAAAATCTGCTGTAGCAGTACTAAATACTGTCATGCATTGTGCACTGACCTAGAAAAAAGGGACTGAGCTTGAGTCTTACTCTCAAAATTAAAATGTAAAATTTACCTGGTGAATTCATAAAAATGATAGTTGGAATTTAAAGCAGGCTTCAGACTTGAAGAATGCAGGAGTATAAATGGGAACTAGAATCTCACACTTGATAACAGAATGCTGTGCTAAATCCACTGCATAAATCCTAATTATGAGCGGTATACTGTTTGGGAGGATGACATTTGTTGTTATTCATAGTCATTGAGCAACAGAGAATGTGAGGAAAAACCTATGTGGTTAGAAATGTAAAAAGAAATTACTAGAGGTTAGAAGGGACAGGCAAAATGATCACTGTAGCGATTCAGGTGAGACTAGCAAAAAATAGTTTACTAAATTAAAATAAATTATTCTGATGGTAGAAGCCCATTAGCAATAGTGCAAGATGATCTTCAAGCACTTTTTGTACATAATAGAATATTGAAGCCAAAATTATTCATCCAGTTATGTATTTTTTAGAGCAATACCTCACAGTCTATTGACATCAGACCACAATGGCTGCAAGTGAAGGATACTACAGGCAATACCACAAGTACAAACTAAACTAATACTGAAAGCAGTTAAAAACTGCAAACCTGCCAGCAGAACAAACAAGCTAGACTATGAAACTCCAATTGTCTGGCAAAATCAGGCAGTGTGCATTTAAAGTGCATCAAATGTGCATAACATTAGAGAATTGTTAGAAGCAGCACGTTGCCAAATGGAACTTAAAAAAACTGTGCTCAACCAAAACAAAAAAACGTTGACTACAACTCAGCTAAGAAGTAAATAAACAATGCACAATGTCACATGGCATTTTAGCAATTAATATATTCAGCTGAAATCCTATACTTTGACAAGATGGTTTATGAAACTTGTAAGATGGGAATAAGCTCTAAGTTGCAGCCATCAATATTGCTGTTCTAAACCCACAGGGAAAGACAGAATGCCTAGCCCCCACCCCCTCCCTAATAAATTAGTTACTATGGAATAAATTGAGGGGGAGTGTACATTCCAGAACAAAATGTCATTTACAACCTCATCCTAAACATTTTTTATCCTTTGGCGTGATATGGTATCACAACAGAATTTCTAAGTCAAGGCACAAATGATCAAAGAGCTATATTCCTCCAGTGTGCAGAAATAAACTGCAAAGGGATTTCAGTTCAAGGTGATTGCTACCGCTTGTGAATTCTTGCAACAGTTGTAGTAGAATTATAACTCTCAAGTACTGAAAAGTTTAAAATGCTGCCCTCCATGAGACAGATCTATTAATGTCAGTTTCTCTGCTATTAATCAGTTGCAAAGTGGATGAAATTGCAACTCATTTCATAAACTTGGATAATCTGCAGTTTATGAAAAATGACTGGATACACTATCGTTGTGTCCATCTGAGCTTTCATCTTCATTGTCGTTTTTCTGCTGTACGCTACCCCTAACACCTTCTGCAAGTTGGCTGCAGCACTGCTAATTGTATCTTTGACTTCCTCATTCAAACCTCTTCTCATCAGCCACATCTCCCAGGTACTTAAAACTGTTAACTTGTTCTATCATTTAACCTTCTATCGCAATGTTCAGCATCTTCAGATTTCTCCCATTTGATGCAGTGGCCACTGTTGAGTCTGTTCTCAGTTTCATCCTGTGTGCCTTCCATTTTTTATTCCAATCACCTATCATTTACTAAGTTTTCAGTTCAGAGTCTAATAGTGCCGTATTGTTTGCATTAAGCAGCTCTGTTAATCTGCCCCCTATGATCTGTTTGCTAATGTGCTCCATAACAGAACTGAGCCCTGATGGTGGCCACTCCCACTGAGAACCTTTCTGTGAATCTGAATGCATTGTACTTGCATGTTTGTGTCCTTATACTTAGTAAATACTAATTTTACCAAAGTTTCTGGGACTTTAAACTATCACAAGATTGTCCAAATCAGTTTATTTGGAAACATGCCTTATGATTTCTCCTATTATAGGAATGCTCAATTGGATTTCTTCTCCATTTCCAACTTATGCTCTGTCTGTCTCACTGAAAACATTGTGTTGGATATGCTGTATCCTAATCAGAATATAAACTGCTCATGCTCTACATAACTTTCTACCAGACTATATAATCATTTATCAATCACCCTGTCTATCACTGTCATGCAATGAGATGTGAGTCTGATAATTCTGCACTGCCCACATTTCTGAATACTCCATTTGGTCTGGTATACTGGCTTCAGAATGCTTATTCATCATTTGGGATATATCTTTAAAGGTTTTAAGACATTGAGAACAATACATGGCGACAGCCTGCATGTATTATCTTAAAGTAAAAGTAACAACAATCGTGAAATTTTAATTACTGTATTGATACTTTATAGCATATTTTTACTGATTTACTATTTTTGTCTGTTTGTTAGCCAGGTAAATCAATTTGGTAGATATTCCTTTTCAGGGGTGACCTAGAAGGGAAGCTTAACCTTCCATCAAAAACACACAATATCAACCAAATGATAGAGACCTAATGGTCAACATCAATCCATAAAAGATCAAAAAGATGTAGAAAATGGTTCTTTTATATGAGAGCGAGCAGCCCTATTAACTCCATATACGAATTTGAAGCCCCCACTACAGTGGAGAAAGGACACATTCTAGTAATGTTACTGTACTACGATCCCACGGTAGAAAAAGACAGTATTTTTCAGTTTGCTGATTTTTGGTCAGCTGTAATGGTTTTTCACTCATGACTCATCAACAAGAGGTTCTGCTCCCTCCAGAAGACTTGTGTGTTTAAATGACTTGCTTAGAGTTATGAAATCAGCAAACAGACAGTGAGTGAATGAATTAAAACCTAAACAACAGGCTGAATCTCATTAGCAGCTTTTGTCTTAATTCTCTCCACTGAGCTATCTGCATTGGTTTCTTCTCTTTCTGATGATGGCTGGGAAAAAGAGACATCGTTTTAACATTTTGTTATTCTTTTGTTATCTTCTTATTTATTTATTTACTTATTTTGCTTATCTTTTGCAATGTGTTGTTTCTTTTTTCTTTGAAACATTTGAAAATGATTTATACTGAACAAGTAAGACAAAAAGCTGCTTACCATGTTTAACTTTGCCTGGTAGCAAACAGGAATTTGACATCTTGAATACCAGTAACAAAGTGATTTTCAAGTATGCATAGATTTTCCAGATGTAACACAGGTTTCAAGGCATTCACAAGAGGAGTCAGTTTAGTGTCAGTTCCAAGAAGTGATATACACATATATGTAAACATAATCCTCCCCATAATTTTTCAGTATGACTGTTTTGTTTACTTATTAGGGGATCTCTTGAAATTTTTTGTCTGTTTAATTGCTACATGTTGTGGAATTTAGCATGTCATAGGATTTACAAAAGTTAGTTATCCAGAAATGAAAAAAGAATCAGTGTGGACTTAGCCCTGTAGTAGAAGGAAACATTCCACAGTCGATTGCATAGAAAATGGTTGTCTACAATGTGAGTACAGCTTCTTGATATATATGGAAAAAAGCTGTAATTCTCTGGATTGAGCCTTTGAATGTACTTTAGCAAGCAACAAAATGAGTGGGATATTGCTCATTTATTTTGAGTATGTTGTTTATGTCTGTTGGGTAACTTTTGCATCACATTACAGTATTTTAATTAATTCTCAGCATCTGTAGCCTTTCTCAAGGTGATTGCGGATGGTGGAGTTGAATTCATTGGACTGAGTTTGGAAATGACTTAGGACTACCTGTCCATTGTTTACTACTTCTATAATATTGCCAGATAAGGTCAGAAGGACAGTTTTTAGTGAATAAACTTTCCTGAATCCATGTTACGATAAGTTTAAAGCACTGTTATTTTCTCACATTCCAGAATGTTAGCCATGGTGTTCGAAATAGCTGTGGGCTTGTAACTGTTGATTGTTTTCAGAGGCTCTACCATTGTTGAGGGATATAAGATGTACTTCTTTATACATTACTGGTACAGTAACTTTTCTAATACTGCTATTAGCTAGCAAAGCAAATGGTATGGCCAAAGAAGATCCTTCTGCTTTAGCAAATGTTGGTGTGATGTCATCTGACATTGCCAAAACTGAGCCTTTAGAATTTTGCAGACTCTTCCAGATTTTATATAGGTTCATAGGGAGGTACTAGGCTATTGGTCCTGTAAGCCTAGCCAAGAAGGTACCCTGGCTTTCACCACCCAAGAAAATTATTTTCCTGAGCCCCTGTCGAGCAGAGCCACAGAAGAGATCCCCAGGGTGAATTTCCAATTTCCCATCCAATCATCAAGATATTTCTTGAAGAGTGCTAATGAGGAGCTTTGTTTGATATAGATAGGTAGTTTGTTCCAGAGTATAGGAAGACTCTGGGACAGGAATCTATCCCTCCTGTTTATTGTGGTGACAAGATTTAGGTCCCTAGAGCGTGTAGCTCAGAGGGATTGGGATTTCTTTAAGTGCAGCATGTCCAACAGCTCTGGGATTGACATAGCTTTGTATGTTAGGCAGAGATCGCCACAGAGTAGACGATATACGAAGGAGTAGAGCTAGAGATTTTTGAGATGGTCTGCATAGGGCATCTGTTTGAGGCCAGTAATCCTCTTTGTGAGGTATTTCTGCGGTCTTTCCAGTTGTTGTAGATGTCTTGTGAGGTACATACCAAAAACGGCATTGTACTCTCTAATGGGTCTAATTAGTGATGAGTGGAGGGGAACATTGACCTCTTTTTTCCTGGATGAGAAACCTTTTGTGATGAGGTGTGCCATGTAGAAGGATTTCCTGGCTACTGTGGCGATGTGATTATCAAAGGAGACACTACTGTCCATCTGTGTCCCAAGGTCTCCTATCACACTTTTGCTGTTAAGTTTACTACCGCCTATGTGGTAGTTCATGGGTACAGAGTTTTTAACAAAGGGGATGACAGTGCACTTTTTGGCACTGAGCTTGAGGCCATGGCTTTGACACCAGGCATCTATCTCAGTGAGGCCTTTTTGTAGGATGTCCACATCTTTAGTAGTTTCAATTATTGCTCCTAGTTTGCAGTCATCTGCAAACGTCATTAGCCAAAGACTTTCTGTGTTAGCCTGTACTTCAGAGAAGTAGATACCAAACAGGAGAAGACCCAGGACTGAACCTTGTGGTACTCCACTTGTCACTGGTCTGAAGTCGGATTTGGAGTCTGCTACTTTCACAGTTTGGGTTCTGTCAGTGAGCAGTTGGAAAACCATCTTGTGACATAGGGATTTATTAGTTTAGTGAGTTTATCTATAATTCCAGAGTGGAGGATGGTGTTGAAAGCCTTGGCAAGATCTAGATAGGCTGTGTGAACTACCGTACCCTCGTCTACAACTTTGGTGACTGCATCAAAGAAGACTATCAGGTTTAGGAGACATGATCTGCCTTTTACAAACCCAGACTGGGTGGGGTCCAGAGTTTGGAGATTACCAATGGCTTTGTTTATAAGTTCCATTATGATTCTTTCCATGGCTTTGCAGACCAGGTTCGTCAGGCTAATGGGGCGGTAGTTCCCAGGGTCCAGGGTGGCTCCCCCTTTGTAGAGTGGGATAACCATCACTGTGCGCCATTCAGTGGGCACAAAGCCTGAGGTGAGGCTATGATTGAACATGGTACTTAGTGGGGTGCCAGTTTGCTCTGTAGTTTGCGTAGAACACAGCCTGGGATGTTGTCAGGTCCCATGGATGCTGTGTTCTTGGCTTTAGAGAGTGTGGTTTTTACCTGTGCAGCCATGATTACAGTAACTTTGCATTCTTCCGGTATAGAGATGGGCCCTTTAGGGGGTGAGAGGGGGGCAAAGTTAGCACTGAACCTATCTGCCAGGATGTTGACAATATCAGTTGGTTCTGTATATTTAGCACCATTTTGCTATAACTCAGAGCAGATCTGAGTGTTGCCATTGAGATTCTTGACATAGCTATAGAATACTTTGTGGTTGTCTTTAGAATCAGTGGCAATTTTGTTTTCGTAACTAGCTTTGGAGGATTGTATGAGGGATCTCAGCTTCATATTGATGCTGACCAGGGAGTTCCTCCAATCATGGGATTTTACTGTTTTTTGCAACAGTTTCTTTTTCCTGTTGTAGAGTTTGTTTATGGCAGAGGACCACCAGATTGGCTTCATTTTTTGGAGGATAGCATCTTAGTTCTGTTAGAGATAGCACAATCCATGCACTCATCTAAGTGCTTATAAAGTGCAATTGTGTAGGATTCAGCAGGCATACCTCTACTGTCTGTCTGCATGGGTGTCGTGAAGTTTGCCACTTCTGTCTTAAGAAGTGTGAAGTTGGCTTTGGAGAAATTTTTTACGGTAGTTTCCCTAATGGGGGGTGGGGACGAGATGTGGATGTCTAGGGTGATGAGCTTGTGGTCGAATCTGACCAATGAGGAATTGACCTTTGGTGTGGAACACTGGTCACCCATGTTGGTAATGACCAGATCTAGGATATTGCTGCCCCTGGTGGGGGTGTGGATACGTTGATCCAAGGCATTGGAATTTATGAATTCCAGAAAACACTGAGCAAAAGAGTTGGTACATGAGTAGTTTTCCCAGTTAATGGTGGGGTAGTTGAAATCGCCCATTATTAGGGTGTTGGGTTGTACCCTAATATTTTCCAGTGTATCTAGAAATGAGGAATAGGAATCCTGGGGCATGGTGGGGGATCTGTAGCAAGGTACTATTTGGATTGCGGTCTTGCCCAGAATTAGTTACAGTTGGAAAATCTCGGATGCATTATGCTGAGCAACTAGCCTGGAGGTGTGGGTATCCTTAATAATTATGGACACACCTTTGCCTTTAGTGTTTTGGTCCAAGTTAGGTGGCCAAAAGGTGAGGTATGAATTATAGCCTGGTAATGCAGGGGTGCTCTCTGGAGGCATGAACCAGGTCTCTGTCACTGCACAGATGTCGATGTTTTCCATTTTATGAAGTGCCTCGAGTGAGTGCATTTTGAGGTTTATACTTCTAGCATTAAGTAGCATTACCCTCAAATTTTGCTTGCTTGTACCTGTTATGGTGGTGAATTTGTCATTTGAACCTTGCCTAAAAAAGGCACTATAGGGGTGGCAAGAACTTAGCCAGTATCCGGAATCCCAAGGTTGACTGGTGCAGGCCATCTCTGGCAAAGCATCGTGGTCTGTCGATCATGTCATCCCAGGCAGACAGATACTGGATCCCCTTAGAATGACACCAGAAGTTTAGCCAATTGTTGAAGTCAATCATTTTGTCCTTGTACTGTGGTATCATTCTGGGTGATTGGAGGATACTACTCAGGGCTAGGGTCATACCTGCCTGGGCTACAAGATCAGAGAGCTCCTCTATGTCTCTTTTCATGTAGTCCAGGGAGGTACGTCTCAGGTCATTCACACCAACATGGACAATGACAGAGTCATATTTGTGTTTGTTGTGGAGTGACCTGAGTGTGTGCATTATGTGGCAGATCCTGGCAGCTGACAGTAACTTTCTCCTTGTTTAGCCTGGTGAGCGGAACATCAGTGTGCCTGACTATAGAGTCACCTATGACTAAAGTGTTAGGTACGTTGTTATGCCTTATGGGCTGTGGTTGAGTGGCACACTGAGTTTGTGGGCTGTGTGTCATTTGGGTTGTGTTGGGTGGTGGAGGTTGCGTGCTTTTCTACTTTGGAGGGCTCTGTTGCTTGGACGGATTTTTATTGAGAGCCTCCGTGAATGTAGGTGTGTGTTTTGTGTTTCTATGTTTGTGTTTCGGTGGTGTAGGTTTTGAGGGACTATGTAATGAGTGTTGTGTGGTGCAAGTGTTTACCTTCTCCTCTTGACTGTCTTGTCCATTCTTTGGTGAAGAGAGCATTGCTTCCAGTTTTGCTATATAACTGCATCTCTCACAAGTTTAAGTTTTGGGTGGTAGGAGGAGAGGGTTGTCTCTGTATATGAGGCAATTGCTGCATTGCCCCAAGATGCCCAGATTCATCAGGTAGGCAGGAGAAAACACCGGTAGCTGACCCTTAGACATGCCTGGATAGGTGCTTATTTATTAAGTACTAAAATGGTTTTCCTCTAGATAAGTGAGGGAAGTTGAGTGGTGTAGTAATTAGTAGCTTATTTAGTGCTTACAACGAGTTCTGAACAAGTATTGAGTTCAAAGAAACAGATTTGAGTGCTAAAACTAAAAAAAAACTGACTAGTTTTAAGGGAAAATTTGAAGAACAGATTTTATGGCGCCAGGAATAGTTTAACCCTAACTAAGCGGTGATGTATAAAGTGTATTTTTTTTAAATAACAGTAGCAAATGAGCAAACTGATTTAAACAAATTAACCAGTTAACATATAAGAGCTAAAAACTGAGCCCCGTTCCAGCAGTCTTCAATCAGACAAGTTCTAACTGCACACTCCTGCCATTAGGGTGCAGGGGAACCTTCTCCAAAAAAAAATGGCCTGAATTAGTGCTCAAGTTATACAAACAAAGCTAGCTTCAGCAGGTCTGAATCTAGTCTATGCTACAGCAAACAAGGCATACCAATTTCAGAATAAAACAGTGGAAATAAGCAGGCACAATAAGCCTCTAACCAGAAACTCCCAACTCAGAAGGGCAGAATCTACCCTCTCCTCCCACAAGAGTGCAGACCACACCTTCTTAATGTAAAATACTGGCCTCAAGCCAAAGTGCTTAAATCAGAACTGATACACTTTTAGAATAACAGACACTAAGCCTTCAATCAGCAACTCCCAACTTAGAAGGATGTAAGCTACCTGTCCTGCCACAACAGTGCAGACCACAAACCTTCTTAATGTAAAACAACTGGCCTAAGGCCCAAGTGCATAAACTAAAAGCTTAGAATAACAATTCCAATTTAATCAGGCTAACAAGCAGTAATAAATGCAGCTGAATAAATGAAATTAACTACTTTTAAGACCAGGTAGCAAAAGCAAAATAAAGTAATAAAGTAGGAAGAAACACAAATACAGTAAACACAGATGAATAAAGTACAATTTTTTTTCTATATAACAACAGAAAACGAGCGAACTGATTTAAACAAATTACCCAGTTAACCAGTAAAAAGCTCAAAACTGAGCCCTGTTCCAGCAGTCTTTAATCAGAAAAGTTCTAACTACACACCCCTGACACTAGGGTGCAGGGGAACCTTCTCCAAAAAAAAGACAGCCTGGATCAGTGCTCAAGTTATACAAACAAAGCTAGATTCAGCAGGTCTGAATCTAGTCTATGCTACAGCAAACAAGGCACACCAATTTCAGAAGAAACAGTTTAAATAAGCAGGCACAATAAGCCTTTAACCAGAAATTCCCAGCTCAGAAGGGCAGAATCTAGCCTCTCCTCCCAAAAGAATGCTGACCACAAACCTTCTTAATATAAAATAACTGGCCCGAAGCCCAAGTGGTTAAACCAGAACTAATACACTTTTAGAATAACAGACACTAAGCCTTCAATCAGCAATCCCAATGTAGAAGGATGTAAGCTACCTGTCCTGCCACAACAGTAAAGACAATAAACCTTCCTAATGTAAAACAACTGGTCTGAAGCCCAAGTGCTTAAACCAAAAGGCTTAGAATAGCAGTTACAGTTTAATCAGGCTACTAGCAAGCAGTAATAAATGCAGCAGAATAAGTGCAACTGAGTATTTTCAAGAAGTGCCAAAAGCAAAATGATGTAATAAAATAGGAAGAAACACAAATACAGTAAGAGCAGATGAATAAAGTGCAATTTTTTTTCTCTGTATTAGGCAGAATGAGCTAATGACAATAGACTAGGAGGAGTGTCACAGATCAAATATACAGCAGGGGTGGGCAATTGCAAAACCACAAAGTATAATAAGAAGATGCCAAACAGGGAGGGAGGGTGAGAAACACAAAAAAGTTGTAAGACCACTATGTAACACAGCAGGAATAAGGTTGGGAGAAAAAACAGCAATTTCAGCACAGATCAGAAGCCAGCAAATATATATATATATATATATATATATATATATATATATATATATATATATATATATATAAATCAATCAAGTAAAAAAACAGACTAATGCAGAACTTTGAAAGGAAATGCCAAAAAATATACTGATCACTTTATATTTCAAATTGTTTCAATAGCACTTTCAGTCAGAACACAAGCCAATTCAAGCAATGAATGCAGAGGTTAATAACAGGGAATATTAATTATACTAGCAAGCCTTGAGACAATCATATAAAACACAAAAGTTGTTAGACCACTATTTAACACAGCAGGAATAAGGATGGGATAAAAAACAGCAATTTCACCATAGATCAGAAACCAGCAAATATATATATCTAAATCAATCAAGTAAAAAAATAGGCTCATGCAGAACTTTGAAAGGAAATGCACAAAAAATATACTTATCACTTTATATTTTGAATTATTTCAGTAGCACTTTCAGTCAGAACACAAGCAGTTTCAAACAATGAATGCAGATGTTAACAACAGAGAATATTAATTATACTAGCAAGCCTTGAGACAATCCGATAAAACACAAATGTTGTTAGACCACTATTTAACATAGCAGGAATAAGGGTGGGACAAAAAATAGCAATTTCAGCATAGATCAGAAGCCAGCAAATATATATATCTAAATCAATCAAGTAAAAAAATTAGGCTAATGCAGAACTTTGGAAGGGGATGCCAAAAAAAATACTTATCACTTTATATTTCAAATTGTTTCAGTAGCACTTTCAGTCAGAGCACAAGCAGTTTCAAGCAATGAATGCAGAGGTTAACAACAGGGAATATTAATTATACTAGCAAGCCTTGAGACAATCAGATAAAACACAAAAGTTGTTAGACCACGACTTAACACAGCAGGAATAAGGGTGGGAGTAAAACCAGCAATTTCAGCATAGATCAGAAGCCAGCAAATATATATATCTAAATCAGTCAAGTAAAAAATTAGGCTAATACAGAACTTTGAAAGGAAATGCCAAAAAAAATATACTTCTCACTTTATATTTCGAATTGTTTCAGTAGCACTTTCAGTCAGAACACAATGCAGAACTTTGAAAAGAAATGCCAAAAAATATACTTATCACTTTATATTTTGAATTGTTTCTGTCACACTTTCACTCAGGACACAAGACTGAGTTCTTCTAAATGAAAATAATTTCTATTAGAATTTGATATTAACTGTTCCTAAACTGTGAGTAATAGTTCCTACTGGGTATTGTATTTTCAATTTAAGTTTTAAAGTTAACAGTACTCAATTTAGATATTGTTGGATTCCGGGGGGGGGGGGGTTGAGGGTTTACTTGGAAAATTAAGTTTGTAGAATTCCATCCAGTTCTACAGGATTGTGAGATTGTTGTTTTCTAAAAAAAAGGTAGTGGTCAATTGAGAACATGCAGCAAATAAAGTCTGGGAAGTGTAAGTGTGGGAGAGTATCTGGTTTCACCTAGAATGATTTTGCTTGGGACTCTAATTTATTGCATAGCTGTACAAGGATCATTGTGCAAAAGCCACACTAGTGTGAAAAAAGAAGTCAAACTGCACAGGGGAAATTCTGTTTTGCCCAGGATTCAGTAACCTCAGAGTTTATTATATTTAGTACACACACGGTGAAACTGAAGAGAGTTAATGTCAGATAGGATTGTTGAAATGCAGTTTCATGATGCTTGCTTTCTGAAAATGTCACACTTACCTCTACACTTGCGTTCATACCCTGAGATGTTTCAACTGCTATCTATTTTCTCATGCAACTAAGCTGCCATCAATATAATATGCGCCATGGTCATTGTTATCAGCAGTGCACTCTTGCACTTGCCATGCAAGGGTACAAGGCAGTGTAGTGACTATAAACAAGTATGAAGGGATATATAAAATATGGGGGAAGAGGATTCTGGGATTATGGAAAAAGGTAGAAAAAGTTATAGTGACAGTGATTAGAGACTTGACCTGTTGAGTGATGATAAAAAATGTGAAAGAGTTGCCCTAAGAAGCAGAGATGCATGCAAAAAAGAAGGTTTTAGTATAAGGATGGTGGAAAGAAGTTAGAGAGATGATTGAAATAGCTGCTTTGTGAGGCAGTGTTTGACAGAAAAGAACATGAGAACTGAGAATAGTATGGGGACATATAGTATACTTTCTGAAGGATATTATGTCAGAAAATGGATGGTGTGGAAATTAAAGTGCTAATAAGTAATGCATTTGGAGTTAGTGATGTTATCATGCAATGCAAGTAAATGTTTATAGGATCATAGGAAGTTACTAGGCTACTGGGCCTTAGGCCCTTACAAGCCTAGCCAAGAATTTAGCCCATGTTCTGACAAGTCAGCACCTGGTGCCCCTGTCCAGCAGGGACTCAGGTGGAATCCCAGGGGTGTATTTTTTGTTCCCAATCCAGTTATCCAGGTTGCCCTTAAAAAAGTTAATGAGATACAGAGGTTAATGAGGTATGTTTTGAAGTTTAGAAACTTAACATAAATGCATGAGACACTGTTAGATCTAATTGCTGGTTTGCGATGCAAACATAATTTTAGTTTGAAATTATGAACTGGATTTTAAAAGGTTGGAAGAACACTGTTAAAAGTTACCTCTGTCAGTGATATGATGTGTTATATTTTGTAATGGATATATCCTTATGTCCTTAAACATTGATGATGATACATATGATATGTAGCTACAGCTGAAAAACGTAAGTATATATGGGAATGAAGAAATAGGATTAAATGTAATTTGTACCCCACACCAGTTTCTACTGGAGAAGTGTCTCCTGACAAATAAGTACCAGATGAAATATTACTGACCAACAATTTTAGGCTGCCATAATATCTTGCAGCCACTATCAACAGTCATTATGGTTACAGGAAACATGCTATGCCACACAGCCAGCTAAAATAAGTAAACATATTTAAGTAACCTGCTTCATGGGAAGATTCACTAAATTCATCAATGTTTTGAAGCAGCTTTGAACAGCCTTGCTCCTATTTAATGTATTAATTAATTTGAGAAGGTTGCATTTTAACAGACCTACTATGCAGTACCCTAATAATATAAATTGCATACCACTCACTAAAAAGTGAAGATAACACTTTACAAGAAAAAGTGTGTCCTGTTTCAAGGTTATATGAGTACCACAAACTGCAGCAAGTGGCACTTTAATAACCTATGTGACCACCATGAATACCCAACTGACTGCAAATAATTTCATCAGTTCATAGATAGGTACTAGGCTATCTGCCCAGAAGACATTTATAAGCCTAGACAGAATGGGTTGGCTTTCGCCAACCCTTAGATTAGTTCCCTGTGCCTCTGTCCAGCAGAGCCACTAAAGTGATCCCCGGGGTAGACTTTCTGTTTCCCATCCACTCGTGAAGGCTTCTCTTGAAGAGTGTTAGTGAGGAGCTCTGCCTAATATAGATTGGAATCTTGTTCCAAAGCATGGGAAGACTCTGGGACAGGAATCTATCCCTCCAGCATGTTCTATTTATTGTTGTGGGGAGGTTTAGATCCCTAGAGCATGTGGCTCGAGGGGATATGATTTTCTTTAGGTGGAGCATGTCCATCAATTCTGGGTTGGACATGGCCTTGTATGTCAGGCAGAGATCACCTCTGAGTAGGCAGTAGGGAACCGAGTACAGCTAGAGTTTCTTCAGTCGAGCTGCATAGGGCATCTGTTTGAGGCCAGTGATCCTCTTAGTGAGGTACTTCTGTGGTCTTTCCAGCTGTTGCAGGTGTCTTGTAAGGTACATCCCAAATGGGGCGTTGTACTCTATGATGGGTCTGATGAGTGATGACTAGAGGGGCACAATGACCTCTTTTGATCTGGATGTGAACCCTTTTGTGATTAGGTGGGCCACATAGAAGGATTTTATAACCACTTTGGCAATGTGATTATCAAAGGAGCGATTACTATCTACTTGGGTCCCCAGATCCCTTATTACATTTTCCATATTTAGGTTACTACCATCTATGTGGTAGTTTGTGGGTACTTTGTTTTTTCCAAAGGGGATGACTATGCACATTTTGGCATTTAGCTTGAGGCCATGATTTTGACACCAGGTATCCATCTCAGTGAGACCTTTTTGGAGGATGTCTGTGTCAGCCAGAGAGTCAATTATAGCCCTTAGTTTGCAGTCATCTGTGAACTTGGTCAGCCATAGTCCTCTTGTGCTTGCTTGTACCTCTGAGAAGTATATGCCAAACAGGAGGTGTCCTAGGACTGAGCCCTGGGGAATGCCACTTGTAACCAGTTTAGAGTTGGACCTAGTTCCCACAACTCTCACCATGTGGGTTCTTTCTGTGAGCCAGTTGGCAACCCATCTTGTGACATAGGGTTTATATTCAGGCTGGTGAGCTTGTCTATAATACCAGCATAGGGATTGGTGTCAAAGGCCTTTGCGAGTTCTAGGTAGGCTGCGTGTACCACCTTTCCCTCGTCTATAGCCTTGGTAACTGTCTCAAAGAAGTCCACCAGGTTTAGGAAGCATGATCTGCTCTTAACAAAGCTCAACTGGGTAGGGTCCGGTGTTTGGAGGTTCCCAATGTCTCTGTTAATGAGTTCCATGATGATGCACTCCATAGCCTTGTAGACCAAGCTAGTCAGGCTTATAGGGCGATAGTTCCCAGGGTCTGTTGTAGCTCCACCTTTGTGGAGCGGAGTAACCATTGCTGTGCACCACTTTGTGGGTACATAGCCTGTGGAGAGGCAGAGTTTGAACAGTGTGTTTAGGTGAGGGGTTAGTTCATCTTTGAGCTCATGTAGGATGCAGCATGGGATACCGTCCGGTCCCATTGATGCTGTGTTTCTGGCTTTGGAGAGGGCTGTTTTAACCTGAGTGTCTGTGATTTCAGAGGCTTTACATTCTTCTGGTATGGTTATGGGCCCTTTTGGGGGTGTGAGGTGGGTGAAGTTTGCACTGAATCTGTCTGCCAGGATGTTGGTGATATCGGTCGGTTTAGTGTATTTTGTGCCAGTCTGCACCAACTCCTAACAGATCTGAGCATTGCCACTTAGATTCTTGACATAGCTAAAGAATGCCTTGTGGTTATCTTTGGAGTCCTTGGCATTTTTTCTTTCGAAGCTAGCCTTAATGATTGTATGAGGGATCATAGTTTCTTGCTGATACTGATCAGGGATGTTTTCCCTTCTTGGGATTTTACTTTTTTCTGTACTAGTTTCCTCCTTCTGTTGTATAGCTTGTTTATGGCATGGGTCCACCAGACTGGTTTCCTTTTCTTGGAGGAGTGAGTCTTTGTTTTGTTGGGATAGCATGATCCATGCATTCTTGTAGGTGCACGTATAATGCATTAGTAAAGGATTTTGCAGCTTGCACAGCATTATCCTTTAGCATGGGGGCTTTGAAACTTTCCACCTTGGTCTTAAGTAATGTGAAGTTTGCTTTTGAAAGGTTTTTCATGGTGGTTTCCTTGACTGGATGTGGAGTGGAATGTGGATATCCAGAGTGATCTTTTTTAAGTGCTTCAAGAATTTTGATAATATATTTAATGAATATGTTGATACTAAACTCACGTCTGCATTGTAGTCTGCATCTTATTATTCTCCCACCACTGTCTCTTTGTGTCCAGTGAAGATACGCTGATAGTTTCAAACACATTTTATTGAAATTATGTACAAGCAATCTTTATTGTACAGATACTGGTACAGATATTTTTTTAGTATCATAAAAATTTCGCATCCACATTCTGTTCACTTCCATGTTTATTAGAGTTCTAGCTCTTATTCACATGATTTTTTCCACCATTTAATCAATCAGATCTTTACAGTTTCAGCTCAACACCATACTCATTCTTAGCCAGAGGCCTGAAGTGCCCACTTCATCATGGCAACCCCTCACTTATTTGTGATTTACATCACCAATAGTTGCCCTAAACTTATTAATTTATCCATCTACCAAACAATTAAAGCTAACTTTCTTTGAAAGGGTAGTGATCTCTTGTTCCCCTATTCATTAGTCCTAGAGAAGCTATGCTTTATCCCTCCCTCCAACCTTACAAGACTTTTCTTTTTTATGGTTCTTTGAAGGCTGTGACATTTATCTTCCTTCCATGTTCAGCAACATTTTTATCTTTCTGTTGTCAGTGAATCCTTAAACCTCACTATGGCAGCATAAAAGGAATCAGTTTAAGTTTACTGTGCAGCTGTACATGGATAACTGTCTGACTGATACCAGTGAAAAACATTTACTAGTGTGGCCTGTTCTTCCAATCGAGCTTTAACACTTCTAGTACTATGCATGGCCTCTTTGTTCTCTGACACGACAATTCATGCTGAATCTTGTATAAGCAGCCTGAGATGCACTTTATATAGGTCTAGGCCAATATCATTTAAATGGACTCATTCTCTCTGTACCACACAGAATCCACATTATATAAGCCCCTGTGCTCTAGGATTGAAAATTGTGTCTTCTTCTATCTTTGGCACACATCAGTTGATAAACTTTCTGTCTTTCTCTAAAGCTTTTTGATTAAGAGCTTGTTGCAGCACTAATCTCCCATTGATCATTGGCCATATCTCTGTTGCTTTTGAAAGCTCTTTGACTTATTAAATATCATGTATTTTAATGAAATGGAAAGTAGCTCTCATTTGGGTATATGATCTAAGTCATTCACATCCAAATGAAGAACTGTCACCTGAGGTTGACCACATGTTCATGATGACATGGGGCAACTAAGGATGACCATTTGTTCATGATGGCATGTGACAACTAAGGATGACTACTTGTTCATGATGACATGGGACAACTAAGGATGGCCACTTGTTCATGATGACATGGGACAACTTAGGATGACCACTTGTTCATGATGACATGGGACAACTAAGGATGACCACTTGTTCATGATGGCAAGGGACAACTAAGGATGACCACTTGTTTATAATGACATGGGACAACTTAGGAGGACCACTTGTCCATGATGACATGGGACAACTAAGGACGACCACTTGTTCATGATGGCATGGGGCAACTAAGGATGACCACTTGTTCATGATGGCATGGGACAACTAAGGATGACCACTTGTTCATGATGACATGGGGCAACTAAGGATGACCACTTGTTCATGATGACATGGGACAACTAAGGATTACCACTTGTTCATTATGGCAAGGGATGGGATTCAGTTGAAGATTTCATCCTTTCACATAAAGCTCCCATGTCAAAGGGCAAAGCCTGAACTGTCTGTCTCAGCATTTAGTGATGCTCACTTTTCAGCCCAAAATGAGAAAGAACACCATATGAGGAGTATCGTTTTAGTACTTATAGGAAAACCAATAGACATGCTAGTGCATGTATCCTTCACAGGTGCATATGCTCCTTTAGCTACTGGCCCTGTTGAATTACATGTCTTCCACTCCCTGCAATGCTTCCCTCTTTTCTATTGCACATATCCTAAATAGGGCACAGAGAACCTCCAACTGGCCTACTAAATCAAATCTACAGATGTTCTTTTTTGGGCTAAACCAAAAGCCATATAACTGTTAAAGCAATATGCAACATTAGACATCTGAACTAACTGACAGGCAGTTATGGTCCCTCAGGGAGCTTGTGCTTATAGCAAAGACTATATGTTGTCCCTTGCTCAACCTCTTGTTCTTTCAACCATAACAACACCTTTTTGCATGTAAAACTCATCTTATTCCAAGTCAATGTCTGTTGGACCCCACTGCATGCACTGCATGTATCATGAAGGGGCAAAGACCTAAGAAATGATTTAAGTGTTTTTCATGCTTCAGTGTAAGCATTCATTGTAGTAAGAGCCCAAGACTTCTTCATGAATTATCCACCATGCTTTTGCCAATCTGCCAGAGTTTGTTTGGATGTAACTTGCTCTTAGAGCCAATACCCATTATCTAATTCCCTTGAACTGATATAAGATTAATATGCTGATACCCAGGGAAGATTCATCTTTAAACCCTACAAAACTAATGTTCTCAGCAAGGCCTGCATCATTCGAAATTTATAGGCCATTTGTTCAGTACAACAGCAGCCTGATTATCAAAGGAAGTTGTCACTTTCTTATTGATAGACTCAATTACTCAAATAGATATAAGCTCCATGAACAGTGCATCTGTACTAAATGAGGTGGCTCAGATATGTTGCCCTCTATCAATAAACCATTGTTTGGTGGTAAAGTAAGTCCTGATTCCTGGTGAGACAGACGCATCTGTATACAACTGTTTTATCTGCACTACTCAGTCAGCCATCTTGGTTTTGTGTTATCTTGTGTTATCTTGGTTTTATGTCCATTTGTACAAGACAAGGACATTGCTATACCCACTGACCATGATAAGAATTTGGTTAAACATTGATTTTGATTGAATACTGTTTTCTGATAGAGATAAACCTATTCTGACTGGGTATTCATCTGAATGGGATATTAAGCACTTGCTTTTTCTAAACTTTTCCTTTTTCAGCCTTATAGTTATTAGCTTCATCTGCACCTGGAGACTTGCTGCCACCACCACAGGCTGAATTATTCTTTACAAGCATTGTCAGGATGTGGAGGTCATCTTACGCCGTAACACCCTTGTATTGTTCTCATTAATCTGACAAAGCACATGCCTTTCCTTTGAATTCAAGTTGATTTAGCAATATTTTATCAATTAAAAGGATATTCTTAAACATACCTCTCAGCTAAATAGATTTTTTCAGAATGTCCTGACTTTTGCCTCATATTTTTGGTCCATTTTTCCTAAAAGTGTGGTTTTCTGGCAATTCATTAAAGTTTAAAGTTAGAAAATAATAACAGACATTTCAGTTTCAGACTTCAAGCCTTTCAGAACATTCTTGGTAATGCAAAACCTGTTATTCTATCAACTTTTTAAGTTTGTAAGAGCAATATTTTAAAAATGTCCCTATTTTTGGGCCTTTAGTCCCTCTTTTATTTATGGCTTTGTCCATATGTATTTATATTATTGCTCTAAGAGGTTGAAAGGTATATAGGAAGAGGCTATTTATGACTTCACCACAAACTCATATATAGAGCATTTTGAGTGTTAGTTGCATATTACAATCTTAACTGATAGTAACATCATTATTAGTATTCAGGTGTGTGGCATGGAGGAATGAAGCCCTGGCTTTGTCCAAGACAACCTGGGATATACTAGCTGATTGGATCTGGACAAAACTGTTGGGGCGGGGGATTGGTATGAAGATGCCCATTCTTGTCCACCCATTCTTGAAAGGAGTGTAGAACAGTAGTGGCATGGCTCTCCATGATATACAAGGAGTGATAAATGCCAGGGTATGGGATCTGATTCAAGGGCTATGTGTACAGTTTTTTTATAAGCAATAGATAGCACTGTAGCCGGTATCAGCGAATATCTGTAAATACATTGTGTGCCAAAGGGCTGGAATTTCAATATGCATGTTAGACAATGATGGAGGTGTGATAGCACTAAAGCAACCAAAACCCTGATGTTTCCTTGTATGATGGTCTTCTCTTCCCTCTTGAGCCAAGGCTAAGTCAGTTGCCCTCCTGGGAAATGTCCCAATTGGCATCTCCAAATATGAGTTGATGATCAAAAAAAGTCGACAGCTGGAAAGCAGAAAATATTCATGTATGTTTTTCTACTTAATGGCTCCTTCAGAAACTCAAGCAATCACACAACTGACTTACACAGGCCAAGTGGTACACTTCTGAACAGTGCCATCCAGGCCTCTTCTCACTTTTCATTCAAGACAGCTGCCACCTTTTCCTCATCTTAGCTGCAGCTCTAGTGCCATGACTAGCTGACATCTATGAGGAACACATGGACTGTATGTATAACAAAGGGCTGATGACTGGGGAGGCAACAGAACAAAACACATACATATTTGTAGTAGCTGCCACTGTGATCTCAAATACTGCTTAGCTGAATAGCAAAACATCTAGTTGAAGTTACAAATTGTTATAGCCTGTGTGATACTAACTTATATCACTTTAACTTTGCAATGATACTGGGGATTATCATTTTCTTATATGATTCCCCTAGCTGTGTGCTGTTTACTAAATTTTTTTGAATATATATATCTATGTGTATATATATATATATATATATATATATATATATATATATATATATTGATCGGACCATTGTTTTGCCATATAATTACAGCTCTGTATCCTCGACAAATTAATTAAAATTGAATGAAAACATACATATTTTGAAAACTATTTTGGTGATCTGTCTCTTGTTCCATTTATTACATTATACAAAAACAACTAAAATTGACTTTGTGAAAAAATTCAAATAGTATGCAATGTCTTAAATATGTATGTTAAAAAGTATCAGTTGTAATTATATCCACAATGATGTAGAAGTTAACATGATTTTAAGTGTGTGTGTGTGTGTGTGTGTGTGTGTGTGTGTGTGTGTGTGTGTGTGTGTGTGTGTGTAAATCACTTGATTTTTAAACAATACTAAAACTAAGGGAAGTGCATCTTTTAGTACATGGATGGACTTAAAAAGAGTATTGGATATAGCAAAAAAACCTATACGGTACAGATACATATCTTGTACATTTTTCAGCTTATTATGGGGCCTTTTACGTGTATTTCATTTATGATGCGCCCATAACTCTATCCATGAATTTGTCTGTCTGCCTATCTATAAAAATAGATATATCGGTAGGTAGATAGGTAAGATAAATAGTGCATATCAGTTGCAGTCTCTTGTGTGTCTATCACTATTATATGAATACTAGAATTTGCATTTAAAGATTAAGACTGTCGTATGATGGGGTCCCTGTATCTCTTTTAACAAAAATGACATGGGCGTGGAGGTATAGTGATTATTTGAGGTTGCAGGGGTGACTTGTCATCATGCAAGAAAAATGTCTTTAGTGATTTTTGGAAATGCAACTCTGCAATGTTTTGTGATTGCACATATGTGAGGATCAATAATAAAACAGTCACACTTTCATTAGGAAACAGTGAAAATAAATAATATTTTACTCCCTCTCAGATTTAGTGACATTTGTATTTCTGCTGGTGAAGAAATGCTATCATTACCTTATACAAATGAGTAACTGCTTCCCTTTGTAGCACTTTGTCAAGAGCCATTATGCAGTGACTAGAAAGCATCACTTGAAATTAGAAAGGACCATGGGCAGGCCATTTTATCATCCATATGATAAAGGTTGGTATTCACATTCTCACGTGCTGACCACAAGGATGAAGGAAGGGAGGAAGAATGGAAGAATTAAGTGCACTACTATATGCAGGGAGAAATTAGTTATTCCATATAATTAGTAAGGGTACCAGAATGCTGGGTTAGCAGGCTGGCACAAAATTGCTTGTATTAAAGTATTGTGGTTCAAGCCCTAATGTTTCCTCCCTATCTATTATCCTATCTCACACCATACACCACTGTACTGAATATATTCATACACTTCTGTTCAGAATATCCTGAAACTGTGGTTAACCTGCAAGTAGGCGCTTCATACCAAAAGTGTTACTTTGGTGTTGCTCATACCTTTATAAGTGTATGATGTGTAATCCAACTGCCAGTCTTAATTGCTAGTCATTTCTAACTGTCTCTGTAATGCTCAGTCATGCATGATTCATTTATTTTTGTTTAAAGAGTGGGTTTGCTATATCTCAGAAAATCTACATTTCTCTAAGATACAGGGACCACAGAGTTAGTTTAAGTAGATGAGGTGAGGGGCAGAGGCCCACATACTGTGTGTGCAGGGGGCATTTAGCAACAAAGCACTGATTTTTCACCACTCACAATTTCAATGTCATTTGGCATTTAGTGATTGCATTTCTGGGTTTTGATTACTAATGCATCCAACTATAGTTATGCAGGCATATGATGCATTTTTTTTATATTAAGGTTGTGCAGTCAGAGTCAATACGGAAGTGACACTAGCCACACATCTCTGAGTAGCGTCTTTTAGCTTCATACCTGCCTTATCTTCATAGGTTTATTTCATTTTACTTTTGAAGTAGGACCCAAACTATCCCTTTCTACCTACAATTGCTCAGTAAAATGCTAGAAAGTTAAAAAAATGCTACCTGAGGTATATTTAGACTATTGCCATAGAATGTATGAAAAAATATAGGGACAATTACCAAAAATATAGTGAATGTTTCAGTGAAAATAAGTTGCCTTAGGGCATTATTTATTTCTCATTATTATTATGGTATTGTTAGGCAATGAAACATAACTCAGACCACCAGCACATAATGAATTTTAATGCAATGAAATAGTGAGTAATGAGTCTATCTGTTCATGTATGGACTCTGGCAGTATCCCATATAGTACCTATTTTTATGACAGCCTTTCTCTCAACAGTATCCCAAGATTTTGGTCCAACAGAACACATTCATGCATAGAATGCACATCAAAGAGATATTTCTTGGGACTGCACCTGATAGGAACAACTAATGCAAATTCTGCCATCACCTAAAGCTCTTACAGTCTCTGAGTCACTCATTACAGAATGTAAATAGTCAGGGAAGTCAGTGATCAGCATACTTACTGCCATATCCAGTGCCTAATGTGAATTATCTACGTACATACCATTGGGCAGCATCTTTGCTATCCACCAAGCACTCACTATTAGTCCTTGGAACTCTACTTCAACACCTGTGATAACTCATCAGGTAAAATGTCAATCCTCCCTATATTGCTAGCTGACTCGAGTACTTTTATTATCTACCAATCACTAAAACTGCTGTATGTCTTTCTTAAGACAACTGAGGATGTCTTGTGTTACAGAGCTAGTATATCCGTTTCTTACTATGCAGGCAGTACTTCACTTACGCAGTGATGCAGGCTTCTAACATGCTGACACACCAGCCTGTGGAAAGCTCATTCACAGAATTATATGCCGTTTTTATCTGTCTTTCAAACCCCAAAGGTCTCATTTTGCAGAATACAACTTTAACCAGCAATGCTGTCATATTCATAATTTGTACAGAACCATATTTAATAGCACTTTAAAAATATTACCCATGGAATGTAAGTAAATCCGTAAAGCTGATTATGGACAAAGAAAACAATGCTTAAAATTTGTGTATCAAAAACATGAGAGAGTACTACAATTTCTGACTTATTGTATAAAAATGTATATTTAAACGGAATGAATTATTTTCGTTGCTGAATTTCCAAGGACACGCAGAAACTGTAAATTTTATTACATTATGTTTTATAACTTGAATTATACAATAAGACTTCAGTAATATTCGGAACATGCATGCTGACGTCATGCTATTAGGCTATGAATATAACAGCAAGACACAAAGTTGTAAGACGTAGTAACTTTGCTACTTTTACTTTTTATACACTTTCATTCTGATTGTTGCCAGGACAGCCACTTTGGGTTCCAGCTATAGTACTACAGTCACTAAAATAAGAACGAGGCAAAAAAAAGTAGGACTAGGACTAGTGATGAACTTTTAAAGCCAAAGTAAAAAAGCAACAACAAGGGTGTTCATAGTGTAGATGAACTTTTGACCACTATTGAATGAAAGTGCTTACTGTTAAGAAAGTATTTTGTCTTTTCTTAACTTAATTTTTAAACTGGAACCCTTTCTAATTATAGACAGATGTACATATGCCAAATCCTGTCAATGTGGAAGAGCGGGAAACATGATTTTTTTTTTTTTGCCAAAAAATGAGGAATGTTCCTCATAGAGGCTGAAAGTGTGTGTGTGAAAATGTCCCCCTTTATAATACACCTGGTGGCTAGATGTACTCAGGCTCAAACCCTGTACACTGGGTATAGGATAAAAAGAGCCTAATGTCCCTAGCCACCACTTGTGAATTTTTTGTTCCGTTCCCCATACAGTCTGTGATTTCAGGATGTTTGTGACAATTTGCTTAAGGTTGAATTTATTGATTAATGACAGGCATTTGAATTTCAGACTTCACATTCTTCAGAAAATAAATGGTAGCAATGTTCTGACTGTAGTGCACAGTCATGTGTTCAAAAGACTTGGCAGTGAAATGCATGGTGGTGACGAAGCATTTTATTCTAGCAACTTTAGCGAAATTATATGCAGTGTTTAAAACGTGTCCCTGGTTTTTGGCCTTTTTGCCCCCCCCAAAAAAAAACGTAAATTGAAAATGAGTGCAAGAAGCTGTGCAAGATGTCTATGCCTTATACTACTGTCATTCTATTTTTATATGTATATTTGTGTGTGTGCGTAAGTAGACTTTTATGATGGAAATGTTCTGAATTGGGCAGTTTTGTCATTACTGTTTCATGCATTTCGTTTCATTGCCTGCTGAAAAAATCTTCAAATTTAAAATATGCTCTGTCAAACAAGTATGCTGTATTATACAAGGAATATAATTAAGTCAGGAAGGTGTGTCAAAGAACACGTGTATGTTTCTTGTTTTGTGTGCAAGCAAAGGGCCATTGATTTGAAAACAACCCAAAGGTAATCTCAATCCACCACTGGCATGATGCATTTTATATGGATGTGATGTAGGTTTCAATGCTATTTTAATGAATGTGAGTTTTAAGGGCAGAGAAGTTTTAATGCCAAGTCTATTTTCATTGTGAGACAGTATTACTTTAACAGATGTCATTTGGTGTTTGTGCATTGTGCTGTAAAGTGTAAAAATAAAATACAAATCATTGTACAAGTAAATCAGTGTGCACACACTAATGTTTATGGTAAATGGGGCAAAATAGCCAGGTAATGGGACATAGGAATGGTTGCAGGGAGAACTCTGGTGCCATATTTTGGTTGTCTGTTCTTCATTTTGCAGGAAAGTTGGTATCCCACAATTCCACGGGAGTGGGCGGGGTTACATAATTATGTATGCAAATTTTATGTTAAACAGCGTACAGATTTGTACCTATTTTTCATGGGCCTTGTCCAGATTTTTGATGTTCCAAGGTTGAGAGGTATGACATAAAGCCAAAAATAATGGGAGATGAGGGCACACAGTCGGAGGCAGATTTAAAAATACTGCACTTACTTAAGAAAGTTGCTGTGATAAGATGTTTTGCATTTGTGTGCATTTTATGGAGATTATGAAGTCTGAAACTCAAATTTCTGTCATTTAGTGACTGAAGTACTCAACAATTTTTCAGAAAAAAACACAAGTTCCATGAGGAGCAGACCAATAGTATGAGGGAGAAAACAGTGACGGTTAAGATTTATTGCACAGGAACTGACACACTCACATACAAGCAGAGCAAATTGATGCTACAAATCTTAACAGAAGGAAAGAAATCAGAATGTAAGACAATGTCAAGAGCACAGCAGAGCTTCATAGAATATGAAACTGAAGCTCAGAATTAATTTTATACAATGGTCATTTTTTTTAAACTTAAATAATTTTGTGAAATATTGTGTGATTTTTATTTTTCTACTTATTTTTAATTGACCCATTTGAGCTTAATACTTTCATAAAATAAGTGTAAAAATGTTTTTACAATGGACTGGAAGAATACATGGGTGGTGTATTGTGTAGCAGTTAACATTGTCGCCTCACAACAAGTGGTTCTCTGGCTTGATTTTTGGCTGGGATGCCTTTTGTGCGGAGTCTGCATGTCCTGCCTGTGTTTGCATGGGTTTCCTCTGGGTATTCCAGTTTACTCCTCCCAGTGTTTGCATGAGTTTCCTCCGTGTACTCCAGTTTCCACCCACATTCCAAAGATATGCAGTAGGTGGATTGGACACTCTAAATTTGCCCTAGGCATGCGTGAGTGTGTCTGAGCGGATGTGTGATGCACCCTCCAAGGAGGGTTGGGCCTTGGGCTAACAACCTGAGCCTGTAAAACCCATAACTGCTACAGAAACAACAAGTGCTGAAAGGTGCTCATTGCCTGATGTACCACATGGTGCATAAACAGGAAAGAGAGAGGGAGAATACATAACTAAATGCATAAAATAACCAAAAAGTGAAACAGATCCATAATATTACAGAAAAGTAATACAACTGTATTATAATTACTGTAGCCCATGGCTGTGTGTAGGTAACTCTTTTTTTCCTGGAGATTGGCTTTGTTTGGTTCACAAGAACATAACCCAGCCATTGTTTGTTACTAAATTATACAGGCCGAATGTGTTGAAAGGACACAATAATTAAGCTAGTGTGGATGAAGACTGAACTCTCAAGCTTCATTTGCCCAAAGTTCACCTCACCAAGGATCAGAGATCCTTCACAGCAAAATCAGTGTTGGTGGGTTGTGCTGCAGTGATGCCCTTTTCGAGGATATTTTCCTCCACCTTTGACCTTGTGCTACTGTGGAGTTGATATATGTAAGTTTGGAAGGTGTAGGAGGCTTGCTCCTGCATTGGAGAGGTAAGGAGGAGGGACTTACCCATGCAAAAAAGCAATTTAAAATGTGCTTTTCTTTCAGACATTTTTTTTCCAGGAAATGTAATCCAGAGATTCCAATCCTTGGTGATTTGCACTTTGTCCACTCATTGTGGAAGTATTAAGCTATATCTTGCTTATGACACTTAGTCTCTTTCTCCTCTGCCACTAAAATCTTTTTTTTAAGAAAGACTCTTTTAGTCTAGAATATTGCAAGAAGCAACAGCATGTAATATGATAAAATGTACGATATTAACAATTTATTTCAGTTGCACATTATCACTGCTTTTATATTTTGTATTTTACATGTTCAAAATCTTTATTTATCTTGCACCTTACACTTGACCTTCAGTTTGCTCAACATGAACTCTTTGTCCATTACATCTCATATGAAGAATACAAAGTCTAATATACCAGGAGGACTCAACTGCTGTGCCCTTATAGACTTTATTGCATTTGGAGTGATTGCCTTTGCACCACTGCTTAACTCTTGAAAATCAAGCATACCACATCAAAGTAGCAGCTAGATGTTTATCCTATTGATCACTGCTACAGCAGCCTTAGCTCTATATGTTATATCCTGCAAAGGCTGTTATATCCTGAGCAGGATATAACCCATATAGCTAAGGCTACTGCAGTGGAATACTGTGGTTAGGTCACAGATAAAATGCCCGTAACATACACACAGCTACAATAATCACTTCTGAAGAAAGGCAAATTTATCTTCCTTATAGAAGCAGAAGAGTTATACCCGCGGTGGTGGTGCTGCGGTAGTGTTGTCGCCTCACAGTAAGACTTTGTCCGGTTCGATTCTTAGCTAGAGTGTCTTCTGCATGGAGATATGCATGAATGGGCGTACCTTCGTTGAAGGTTGTGCGTCAGGCCTGGCAAGCCGGTACGTAAAAATCAACTGCCAATTATTAGCAGACTGGAGTTCCGCTGTGGCGACCCCTAACTGTGAAAAGCCGAAAGACACAAATAAACAAACACAGAAGCAGAAGAGTTCTATGCTCAACTCCCATGTAAGAAAAGAAAAGAAAAATAAAACAATGCATCCCATGTACAAAAAGCTCTACTCAGCATTGGTATTATTTATTAATTTACTTATGTTAGCCCTTCCCTGGCAACTGTAGTACGAGCCTTCTATAACCCCCTCCACTGGTGCAAGGTGTTATGGAGCACATCACACATACTATGACTCATTAAGGTCATGCTTCTTGAGAGAAAACAGCCATCCTTCCTAGATCTAGCTCACTAAATCAGATAAAAGATCCAAAGAAAAATGTTATGTTATACTGTTGTCTAGACCACATTTTATGTATTGCATTACTGCTTCTATGACGGGATAAAAAAGTACAATTATGTCAGTCCACATTCACCTTACTTCCCTAAGTGCAGTGAAGGTCATTTTTTTATCATCTGTGTTGTGTTTTTTATCTTCTCCACAGCTGACTATCAGTTGCCATTAGTTCCTGTCTTTGTCCACCAGGTCTGAAGGACAACCTTTGACCTCACGCCAGGCTGACTCTAACCCACATCTGGAGCTGGTGAGGAGATTGAGAGTGCTGGTGAAGCACTGTATTGCTGTTGGGGAGTTTGTCCTAACCTCCTCTGTGCTTCAGAAATCCTGACTAACCATAACAGCAGTGTCAGTAGGTGCATGCGCACTTCATGCATGCATAACCTACCCCCAAGTGGTGCATGCGCTTAACCATGTGAAGCTCACCAGTCTCAACACTGCTCCTACAGTTAGCCTGGGATGCCTCCCTCCTCCCAGGATGGGTGAGCTGATGTTGGACAGTTATTCCCTCTTTCCCTATATGAGCCCTTAAAGGGCCCATGTTGCTAGTCAAACATGGGGCAGCTGGGTCACAAAAGAGATCTACTGGTCTGCACTAAAGGTCTGGTTCATCTCTGTCATGTTTTGATCCCTGATGTTTACCTCTGTGCTCCTCACCATAGGATGACATAGCAGCAGCAGGTATCCATGCCTGCCATAAAGATAAATAATCTTGTCCTCTGTACACTCAAACCATTACATTCTGGATGAACATCTGGCTCACTGAAAATGTAATACTAATATTTTCAGTGTTGTAGAAGTTAGCCCATCCTCTTTGTCATAGAAATCTGTACAATATCATGAGTTAAATTAAGACAAAGTACAACTTTCCTCATCATGGCTGATTTGATAAAATCCTTTACTTGGATCAATCATTTTGCTCCTGCCATGCAAGGCACTGCTTCTTAATCTAAATAAAATATTCTTGGTGCTAGCTTTTTGTAGCTCTACTTAAACCTTGTGGTTCTATATAGATATAAATGTTGGCTTCACTACAGTTTCTGTGCTGTTGACCCATTCATTATACTCTGTTTGTTTCCATTTCTTTTATGAATTTTAACTCTTTTTTAATACTAGGCTACAAGGCTACTAACACGTGGTAGTAGGATCTATGTCAGATGGTCAACTTTTCAGAAGCTCAAAAAAATATCGAAGAGACCATATGATCAAGTTTCCAAAAACTCAAACATCAAAAAAATAAACACACACACACACACACACACAAAAATCTACCTTTTTCCATTTTTGCAGGGAGGTAAGCCCCCCTGCACCTCCCATGTGTGTGTGGGGGGGGTGCCCCCTGCAAATTATATATACCAACTCTGAGATCACACTACAGTAAGGAAAAGGGTAACTTTCCAAAAGCTTCAAGTTTTCAAAAACTCAAATATATGATCTCAACCATATGCAATTCGAGTTTCTGAAAACTCGATCAACTGATAAGAACCCAGTAGATAGTTTAAGCCAGGATGGAATTATTTCTACTCTTTAAGTAAATTTTCTGACTGAACATTTACTGATTCACTTTTAATTCTGCATTCATGTCATGAATTCTTTTCAACATGATAAGCCTTAAATAAGGCATATCACTTAGTAAGGGTGGTTCACTTACAATACCAACTGCCTCAGTTTAATTCATATTTGTTCACAGGTTCATATGTAAGTAGTAGGCTAACTGCCCCGCAGGGCTATTTTAAACCTAGGCAATAATCCAAGGTAAGAATCAAACCCTGTACCTTGTGATTATGAGGCACAGAATTTAACCATTATGCAAACTTCCCACCCTGTGTATTATTCTTATGTTCAGATATAAGCATATTCTGATACTTCCATTTTCTTGATCACCTGAACAAATATGAAATTTCCACAATGACTGATTTGGGTTACTCTTCTAAAAAAATTGATTCTGATATTTGGAGATATATTACATCACAGTGAATTACATTACACTCTGCTCTGGTGCCTGGCATCACATTTTCACTTTAATTATTGTTTCTGATAATTTTTCTCTCCTTGATTTCCAATCCATATTCTAACTGCAGGTTTTCTTTACTTTTTATCTTCTACACCAGTCACACAATGGAGAGTGTCAAATCAAAAGTTGCCCACATATAACTTAATTTCATAACTCTGAATGTGATGTCTTTGACTATAGATGTGTTTATTTCATTTTAGATACCCTAGTAAAGTGATGCATTTGCAACAGCTCCTAGAGACTTACTGTGTTAATAATCACGTTTTACAAGAGGCTCTCTGCACAATGTTCTTCTGACCTCTCAGTTTTTCAATGACTCATAATTTATGTCTAGTTTGATTTATCTGTTTTCTACTTTTCACTACTGTCAAGCTCTTCACTGAGCTATTTTAAATGTTAAGAGGTAATATCTGTAACCCTGTACACATCATTCACTTTATTTAACATTGCCAGTTTTCTTCGTAATATATCCCTTTTCTGATAATTTCTTTCTTCCAAACACTTTTTTTAAGTAGCATAAGTAACACAATATAAATTGAACTATTTGCAATTATTTACAAACAAATCAATAATATTTGAATCACACTCAAGTTAATCCATCCATCCTTAACCCCTTTTTCCCATTTTGAACATGGGGTCAGAGTGTCACTTCAGCAGTGATCAGTTTTATATTCATTCCATTGCATTAGGATCAATATATAATTTTTCTTCATATTTTTTATAGTAATGATTTAGACTTGACCCAAAACTTAACAAACTGGATTTTTGATATTGCACCTTATATTCATCTCTCTGTCTCAAAAAACACTGGTTGAGTCTATAGAACAAGTGGACTCTTCTCTCTTTCAACATTTTGTTGTCTTTAAAGATCATTTCTGTTACCATGCGCAATTCTGCCACATACTGATGAAATGTGCAACTCTTCATAATCACAGTCATTGTTCTGAGTCTTGAGTTTAGTGTTATAAACAATAATGGACTTGGTGGTACCTTCTGCCCTCATGAAGAACACATGATAAGTAAATGTCAGACTCTTTTATTGTCTCACAGTAACTGTTATTTACCGAATATTCCCTGATCTTTCTGCTATCAAAATTCAGACATATTTGAAAATGTTAGGGTTTCTTCCCCTGAAGCATGCATGAACACAACTGAATGTACCTTTCCATTTTCTATAATATTATGTTCACAATCAAGAACAAATCAAATTTCTGTATCTAAACTTTAATTTTCAAACTAAAATATCTTGATGGAGGGGCCAACAGGTGGAGACAGTTGCCCAATTTCTAAAAAAAAAAGTGAAATCACTACTGTTTACTTTTAACACCAGTGTTTACATTCATCACATATCTTTCATACTGTGCCAGTATGCACACTGTAACTGAGAGCTGTGCACGAGTGGAAGTACACATGCCTAGTAGGCTGGCACTGCCATCCCTGCTTATGTGGTACGTATGCCAAGCTTCTGTGGGGGATATTATCAAGGCATTTCATAAAATCCAGAGACATACTATGACACCATGTCATGAGTATGCCCTGACAGAGTATTATTAAGGTCTAACTCAAATGCGTGTGGTCCTGGTCTTGGGAGAAGTACTCAAAGTCTATTCTATGGAAATTGTACGTCAAAAGTCTCTCCTTAAAACTATGTTTTGTAAAAAAATTGTTCTCTTGGAGATTTTCTTCCTGCGCCTCCACTGAAAATGGACTTGTAATCCAGTTGGACTCTCCCGGTCAACAAATGTAAAATAAAGTAAAATAAATAAATATGTCCCTCAGACATTTAGGGTCATTGCTCCCTTGTAAGCAAGGCTGATGTATGAAGTCAGTGAGGTTCCAAAAATAACACAGTTAAAATATTGATTTATATGACCACCATTAGAATGTTATAATGCAAAAGTAATGCAGTAAATCTAAAATATCAGAAAAGGCATAACAAGGGCATATTTACATGTGTTTTGCTGAGGTGGAGTATAGTACCTGACTAAAGAATGTTTACGTTTAATGTGTGATATAAGCATTTTTTTTTCTTTTCATCTTACCAACTTAAATGTCGATACTTCATTACGAAATCTGTAATTTGCTGTAATTCTTTAATACATTGAGCTTTTCCAGTTGAATATGAATCATGACAAATATTTTGATCATGATGTGAATGGCATGAAATGTCTGTGTGACAAGAATATAATTCCTCATACTGTCACATTTTAAAATGAAATGCACTTTCAAAACTGCATAACTGGAATGAGTTTTTCTAAATTGATGGTAGTTTCCAGATATGCTTCTATGAGTTCATTGAAAGCAGTTGACAAGAAAGCTGTTTTTAATATATTGTGAAATGTGCACAGTCTGATCACCATGATTTAATACTGCATTATGCAGAAGAAAAGGATGCTTTATCATACTTCTGCAGGTTTGCTGACCAGTATGCAAAATACTAACCGTGCTGTTTTGCAATACATTCGTTATTGCATGCATTTACTTATTTACCTCTGTATGCTTTACTGTATTTATTTGTACCATATTCAGGATCACTAGAAAGCTGGAAAGTAACCCAAAAAATTGAAGTATATAAGACTTGATGCACACTCAGACACAGTAGCCCCCATACACACATGCACGCACGCCCACACAATCTGTACACAATGATATAGGAATCATTTTAGGCTCAGTTTTTCATCTGTCAGCAGATCTTTGGGATGTGGAAGAAGTCAACAATCATAGCAAAAATCCACAAGAACATATGGATGGGTTGCAGACTCAACCCAGAATGTATTCAGTTTAGGAATCAAAACAGAGAAACAAGCACTGTAAGGCAGCAATATTAATAGCTGTACATCTAATCTACTTTATAGAAAGCATAATCAATAAATATGTTAATATGAAAGTCCACTATGTAAAAGTAAATGAGCAAAAATATTATTGTAAACTTTGATGTACATTTCTCTGATTGTACTTATCAAATTGACATATCTGAATGTCTGTCATGTTATGTTTGATTTATGGCATAGATAGTGGCAGAAAAAAGTCTCAGCTGTCCAACTATCTTATTAACAAACGATCAGACAGACAGACAGATAATTGAGATGACTGAAACATGTTAGGAAAAAAAGCTTCTGATATCTTAACCTCACTCTTCCTGACTTCAAAATACAGATGTAACTTTATTTGTCTTCAAGCACCAAAAGTATAAATTCAAGAAAATGTGAAGAATAAGTGCCAGATTGTTTTGCAAAACACTCAGAAGTTTGGCAGATTACTGTTTTGGATGATCATATATGTAGCTCAACTAGAGATTAGGAAAGCTGCTAGGTAGATTTCACAAGAGAGTTTTCAAATTCAACGAAATACAGACAGGTTTAAACTGACTGGTATTCAAAATACTAAATCATTTGCATTGAGTTGTAAACAGTTTGACATTTACATAATTTGTTCTCCAAACAGAAAATGTCATTTAGAAAATAGGTTAGTATTTTTATGACTGAAATGGTATTAACTTAATGTGGAAATGAAGAACTTGTTTATCAAAGAGAAGTGTGATTGTAGGACTTGAGCTTTACTGAATGATTATTCTTTAATGGTAAGTACACACAACTAAATGACATTGCATGTCATGAATGTTACAGTCATATATAGAAATGCATTCCATTGTATATTTTCTGATAGAAGTGGCTCTGTATGTTTTGCTTGTTGCTTTTTCATTTATTACTTCCTTGTGTTTATTCAATGATGCAAAGTGCAACGCACATTTTGCTTGGTATCTTTTTTTGACATTTTGCCTTTTACATTTTACTGTCATTTAACCTTTTATGTGTTTACATTATTGTATCTTTATTGATTATCTTTTATGTCTTTGCAACTAGCCAGGGTCATGGCTAAAAATAGTTAAGGGACAAGCCCACTTATTCATTTATCAAGTAATTGCATGATTGATTGATTAATTAATTAATTAATTAATTACTAAATACTAACTGTAGCCTTCAGCTTCACATCAAATTTACTGAAGTAGCTTACATTAACTTAAGTAAGCAGAAATGTTGGAATGATGCATTTAAAAAGAGCACTGCATGCAATTAATGCAGAAAATGGAAAACCCAATGAAGAAAAACAAATTATCTCCACACAATACCAAAATGTCATACATGGCTGATATCTATATTTATAAAAAAATTCTCAGTCTCAACACATTCAGTAAAAAATATACAGTTTTATGATCTAAAACCAAACAAGAGCTTGCAGACATTACAATACATCCTTTAGAAAAGAGACCTGCTTAGCCAGTGTGTCCACCATGTCCCTCTAGATTTCCACCTCCCACCTGAGAGAAACATGGTTGTGTTATAAAGCGAGCCAGTAAATGGACATAGTGTAAACGTGTGCATTAGAGAGTGTTTATGACTGATATCTATTCTCATTGCTATCTTTATTCATATATTTCTATTGACTGATAATCATGTAGGTAAGAGGTGAACACGTCAGAAGTATTCTAGGCAATGTGAGGTGAAATGCTGACATGACGTGATATAGGAAATAATGTACCTTTGGATAATGGTTGTTTGACTAGACAGTAATTATTTAAGAGATGACTTTGTAACACAAGACAGCTGATTTTATATTTTAATTTTGCAGATTGTTTGCAATGCCTCTACATGTCATTGACAGTATATGCAGACAGTTTGCCACCATATAACAAATGCACAAATTCAATTAGAAATGTTTAAAGAGCCATTTGTGTCAAATGAGAGTCAATTATCATGTCTGGATATTTTTTGTGAACCTTTTACCTTAATGTTTGTTAATTCTTGTAATGTGGCATTATATGCCTGAATTTTTACATAAGTAATAAAGCATAATCTTAAAAAAGGTTATGTTTGTTGTTGATGTTTAATTTTTTGTCATATGACTCAACATTATTATTCACAAGGATTATTATGGAGTAATATATAATGAGCTTCTGTGAGTGAAAAGGGTACAGACAAATTATATCATAAATTCTTGGGAATGTTTGAAATCTTGAAGGCTGCAAATAAGGTGAATATATACTTTTCCTGATGTAATAGCATTTTGGAGTTTCACACCCCTCCCCACTCCAAGAAACAACAATCTTGGAGTTACTATTTATAAGTGGTAGAGTTATACAGGCACAGACAGCATTAGTTTGCAAAGGGGTGGGCAGAGCAGCTATTCTACAACAATGCCTTAAAGGTGTAACCTTAAGTTCAAGAATTCACTGGATTTGTATGAATCTACATTTTGGAACTCTTACTATATGGTCACGCATATCTGACAGGGAGTTATAAATGTTACCATAATTTTAGACAACACCAGCTAAATAGTACATAGCTTAAGGCATAGGATTAACAATTGGTAGACCTGGGTTTAAAACCTCATTGGGGCATAACTGGGCAGCAGACGTATCTGTGTAGAGGAAAGGCCTGGCAATCTACCTCCGTAATATGCCACAAGAACCTTATGGGGCCTACTCAGAGTTGCCACAAGTCAATTTTGACTCAAGGGCAATTAACTTCATTTAATTTGAGGCAATGGTGCATTGTCATTTGACAAAAAGCATCAGTGATTTATGACTCATATCTTTTCACACCATTCTTCACTGCTTTTTTTATAAGAATTTAAACTTTATATTGTATTCAGCAAAAGGATTGCAATCACCCTGCTGTGATGTTTGGAGTTCCATTACTGAGTGAAAAATATGATTTTTAATTTATTTTATAAATGGCTAGTTGTATAAACATTTACATGAGTGAACTGGAACCAAAGATGTGCACAATTTACCAATACTATAATACAAAATAAGAATACAATCTGGTATTTCAGATTTGTTATTTCCCTGCTGTTATTACTGAATGTATATATGTCAGGGCTAAAAAGAATGCCTTAATATGCCAATTTAGTTACTTGCTCAGAATAAATAATTAAGTACAACAGAGGCTGCTGATACAAGAAAAATAAACCTGCAATGCTACACAGTTACATATTCTATGTGTGTGATGCCATGGGCCCATGGAACTGATATTGAATGTGTTCTGTGCTGAGGTTTAGTCATGCTGGATGGAGCTTAATTGTTAAACTGAAATATAAAACAAAAAGTCCACAAGCTTTGTTGCTCTAAATAGCATTTTTTATTAAATCAGAAAGTAATAAGATAAAAGAAAATAATTAAAATTACAAGAAAATGTATAAACACGGATTTAAAAAACTGTGCAATATTTACATTGCTGAGCATACTCAACCATAACATTAAGATTGTTCACCTTCTTTAAATGTATCCAGTTTTTCAAAATAAATATTCTACCTCAATTGTAAATTAATCAAAGGCCTAGCATTTCTAGAATATTGCCTAGGTTTGTCTGGAAAAAAATTATGTATTTTTTTTTCTGGAGGCAACTTCCTGGGATTTACATTTCTGACCACAAACTAATCTTACTATATATGCTAACTCTTACCCACCTTGAAACAATACCTATTACAACTGGGACCCTTGGAAATAACCAACATTTCCAGGATGTTTGAATTTTAGATCCAAATATCTTTTCAAAGAATTGAAATAGGTAATTCCAATAACTTCTTACTTCAGGACAACTCCAGAACATATAGAAATTGTCTGCTACCTTTAATTTGCATCTCCGGCAACCACTTTTCCTTTAGATTTGCATTCTAAAAAGTCTAGCTGTGGTAAAGTACTCTCTGGATAAAAAGCACATTTGTTGGTCCTTAAATTTGAGCCATTTATTCAGTCATGAAGGAAGTTAGCGTTGTTGCCTTACAGCAAAAGGTTCTCCGGTTCGATCCTCGGCTGGGATGCCTTCTGTGCGGAGTCTGCATGTCCTCCCTGTGGTCACGTGGGTTTCCTCTGGGTGCTCCGGTTTCCTCCCACATCCCAAAGACATGCTGTAGGTGGATTGGATACTCAAAATTGGCCCTAGGTGTGAGTGTGTGCATGTGTGTGCCTTCTGTGGAAGGTTGGGCGCCGGGCTGGCAACTCAACACCGCAAAACTCCCCTGCCAATCATGAGCGGACAGATGATCCGCTGTGGCGACCCCTAACCAGGAAAAGCCGAAAGAAGAAGAAGATTCAGTCATGAAGGAAGAAAACCAGGCTTCATACCATTCTGCATTAGACAAAAATAACTTTTCCTGCCTTTTCAATCTAAAATGACCCTAATTAAGGATATCCTTAGCCTTAGATTTCTACAAATCATTACAAATCATACCCCATCTTCCTTTCTTTATTTTCAGCTATTTAATCTAGGGTAATAGGTGGTTGTTCCTACCGTGATTATTTATTTGGGATTCCCATATCTTTTACAGGTGCATAAACTGAAACTAATTTTGGTCTCTGAATGTAAATTCGTGCTGAAGGTTAAAGAAGTCATGCACTAGTCAAATTCTGTGCAAAAAAAAAAAAAAAAATGGTTCCATTCCTGGATCCTCTTTCCCATGTCAAACAAAATTCATAGTATATCCACTCACAAAGTCTAAAATCTGAGAATGTATTTATTTATTTATTGCATTTGTTTACTGGGGAAAGTCCACTGGGCCTAGGTGAGCCCATTTTCAGTGAAGTCCCAGGGAGAAAAGCTCCACATACATTAACAATACATAAAAGAAACAGCACACAGTACAGAGTATATACAGTCACAGTGCATAGAAATAGTATGAGCACAACAGTAGAAATGATTTACATACATAGTATGGGCACAACAGTACAAATGATTTACATACATAGTATGGGCGCAACAGTACAAATGATTTACATACATAGTATGGGCACAACAGTACAAATTATTTACATGCATAGCATAGACACAACAGTACAAATGATTTACGTACATAGTATGGGCACAACAGTACAAATGATTTACATACATAGCATGGACACAACAGTACAAATGATTTACATACATAGTATGGGCACAACAGTACAAATTATTTACGTGCATAGCATGGACACAACAGTACAAATGATTTACAAACATATTATGGGCACAACAGTACAAATGATTTACATACATAGTATGGGCACAACATTACAAATAATTTACATACATAGTATGGGTACAACAGTACAAATTATTTACATGCATAGCATGGAAACAACAGGACAAATGATTTACATACATAGTATGGGCACAACAGTACAAATGATTTACATACATAGTATGGGCACAACAGTACAAATTATTTACATGCATAGCATGGAAACAACAGTACAAATGATTTACCTACATAGTATGGGCACAACAGTGCAAATGATTTACTTACATAGTATGGATGCAACAGTACAAATAATTTACATACATAGTATGGGTGCAACAGTACAAATGATTTACATACATAGTATGGGCACAACAGTACAAATGATTTACGTACATAGTATGGGCACAACATTACAAATAATTTACATACATAGTATGGGCACAACAGTACAAATGATTTACATACATAGTATGGGCACAACAGTGCAAATTATTTACATGCATAGCATGGACACAACAGTACAAATGATTTACATACATAGTATGGGCACAACAGCACAAATGATTTACATACATAGTATGGACGCAACAGTACAAATGATTTACATACATAGTATGGGCACAACAGTACAAATGATTTACATACATAGTATGGGCACAACAGTACAAATTATTTACAAACATATTATGGGCACAACAGTACAAATGATTTACATACATAGTATGGGCACAACAGTACAAATGATTTACATACATAGTATGGGCACAACAGTACAAATGATTTACATACATAGTATGGGCACAACAGTGCAAATTATTTACATGCATAGCATGGACACAACAGTACAAATGATTTACATACATAGTATGGGCGCAACAGTACAAATGATTTACATACATAGTATGGGCACAACAGTACAAATTATTTACAAACATATTATGGGCACAACAGTACAAATGATTTACATACATAGTATGGTCGCAACAGTACAAATGATTTACATACATAGTATGGGCACAACAGTGCAAATTATTTACATGCATAGCATGGAAACAACAGTACAAATGATTTACATACATAGTATGGGCACAACATTACAAATAATTTACATACATAGTATGGGCACAACATTACAAATAATTTACATACATAGTATGGGTGCAACAGTACAAATTATTTACATGCATAGCATGGAAACAACAGTACAAATGATTTACATACATAGTATGGGCACAACATTACAAATAATTTACATACATAGTATGGGCACAACAGTACAAATAATTTACATACATAGTATGGGCACAACAGTACAAATTATTTACATGCATAGCATGGAAACAACAGTACAAATGATTTACATACATAGTATGGGCACAACATTACAAATAATTTACATACATAGTATGGGCACAACAGTACAAATAATTTACATACATAGTATGGGCACAACATTACAAATAATTTACATACATAGTATGGGCACAACAGTACAAATTATTTACAAACATATTATGGGCACAACAGTACAAATGATTTACATACATAGTATGGTCGCAACAGTACAAATGATTTACATACATAGTATGGGCGCAACAGTACAAATGATTTACATACATAGTATGGGCACAACAGTACAAATTATTTACAAACATATTATGGGCACAACAGTACAAATGATTTACATACATAGTATGGGCACAACAGTACAAATGATTTACATACATAGTATGGGCACAACAGTACAAATAATTTACATACATAGTATGGACACAACAGTACAAATGATTTACATACATAGTATGGGCACAACAGTACAAATGATTTACGTACATAGTATGGGCACAACATTACAAATAATTTACATACATAGTATGGGCACAACAGTGCAAATTATTTACATGCATAGCATGGACACAACAGTACAAATGATTTACATACATAGTATGGGCGCAACAGTACAAATGATTTACATACATAGTATGGGCACAACAGTGCAAATTATTTACATGCATGGACACAACACAACAGTACAAATGATTTACATACATAGTATGGGCACAACAGTACAAATGATTTACATACATAGTATGGGCACAACAGTACAAATGATTTACATACATAGTATGGGCACAACAGTACAAATGATTTACATACATAGTATGGGCACAACAGTACAAATTATTTACATGCATAGCATGGACACAACAGTACAAATGATTTACATACATAGTATGGGCACAACATTACAAATAATTTACATACATAGTATGGGCACAACATTACAAATAATTTACATACATAGTATGGGCACAACAGTACAAATGATTTACGTACATAGTATGGGCACAACATTACAAATAATTTACATACATAGTATGGGCACAACATTACAAATAATTTACATACATAGTATGGGCACAACAGTACAAATGATTTACATACATAGTATGGGCACAACAGTACAAATGATTTACATACATAGTATGGGCACAACAGTACAAATGATTTACATACATAGTATGGGCACAACAGTACAAATTATTTACATGCATAGCATGGACACAACAGTACAAATGATTTACATACATAGTATGGGCACAACATTACAAATAATTTACATACATAGTATGGGCACAACATTACAAATAATTTACATACATAGTATGGGCACAATAGTACAAATGATTTATGTACATAGTATGGGCACAACATTACAAATAATTTACATACATAGTATGGGCACAACATTACAAATAATTTACATACATAGTATGGGCACAATAGTACAAATGATTTACATACATAGTATGGGCACAACAGTACAAATGATTTACGTACATAGTATGGGCACAACATTACAAATAATTTACATACATAGTATGGGCACAACATTACAAATAATTTACATACATAGTATGGGCACAACAGTACAAATTATTTACATGCATAGCATGGAAACAACAGTACAAATGATTTACATACATAGTATGGGCACAACATTACAAATAATTTACATACATAGTATGGGCACAACATTACAAATAATTTACATACATAGTATGGGCACAACATTACAAATAATTTACATACATAGTATGGGCACAACAGTACAAATTATTTACATGCATAGCATGGAAACAACAGTACAAATGATTTACATACATAGTATGGGCACAACATTACAAATAATTTACATACATAGTATGGGCACAACAGTACAAATTATTTACATGCATAGCATGGAAACAACAGTACAAATGATTTACATACATAGTATGGGCACAACATTACAAATAATTTACATACATAGTATGGGCACAACAGTACAAATAATTTACATACATAGTATGGGCACAACAGTACAAATTATTTACATGCATAGCATGGAAACAACAGTACAAATGATTTACATACATAGTATGGGCACAACATTACAAATAATTTACATACATAGTATGGGCACAACAGTACAAATTATTTACATGCATAGCATGGAAACAACAGTACAAATGATTTACATACATAGTATGGGCACAACATTACAAATAATTTACATACATAGCATGGACACAACAGTACAAATGATTTACAAACATATTATGGGCACAACAGTACAAATGATTTACATACATAGTATGGACACAACAGTACAAATGATTTACATACATAGTATGGGCACAACAGTACAAATGATTTACATACATAGCATGGACACAACAGTACAAATGATTTACATACATAGTATGGGCACAACATTACAAATAATTTACATACATAGTATGGGCACAACAGTACAAATTATTTACATGCATAGCATGGAAACAACAGTACAAATGATTTACATACATAGTATGGGCACAACATTACAAATAATTTACATACATAGTATGGGCACAACAGTACAAATTATTTACATGCATAGCATGGAAGCAACAGTACAAATGATTTACCTACATAGTATGGGCACAACAGTGCAAATGATTTACTTACATAGTATGGATGCAACAGTACAAATGATTTACATACATAGTATGGGCGCAACAGTACAAATGATTTACATACATAGTATGGGCGCAACAGTACAAATGATTTGCATACATAGTATGGGTGCAACAGTACAAATGATTTACATACATAGTATGGGTGCAGCAGTACAAATTATTTACATACATAGTATGGGCACAACAGTACAAATGATTTACATACATAGTATGGGCACAGCAGTACAAATGATTTACATACATAGTATGGGCACAGCAGTACAAATGATTTACATACATAGTATGGACGCAACAGTACAAATGATTTACATACATAGTATGGACGTAACAGTACAAATTATTTATATTCAACTGGACGTATAAGAGAATTTAAGTACCCTTTTCTGCACTTTTTTTTTAAAAAATACAGTATTTAAATTGATTTAAACTGTGTATGAAGGAGTGTTGAAGGAATTTTTATCTGAAGTTATTCTGCTCTTCAGTAACTTGAACTAAAGCTAGTGTTGGCTGAATTTTGTTATTTGCTAGTAATTACAGGTGTGGGGGTAGCCACATTCTTTGATTTCCTGTCCTTGCATATTTAAACTGGTGCATGTGAAATAATTCCTGCTTTAAAACTTCAGCTTGGCCAGCTAAAACTTGGTTATATTCAACTGGACGTATAAGAGAATTTAAGTACCCTTTTCTGCACTTTTTTTAAAAAATACAGTATTTAAATTGATTTAAACTGTGTATGAAGGAGTGTTGAAGGAATTTTTATCTGAAGTTATTCTGCTCTTCAGTAACTTGAACTAAAGCTAGTGTTGGCTGAATTTTGTTATTTGCTAGTAATTACAGGTGTGGGGTAGCCACATTCTTTGATTTCCTGTCCTTGCATATTTAAACTGGTGCATGTGAAATAATTCCTGCTTTAAAACTTCAGCTTGGCCAGCTAAAAACTTGGTTATATTCAACTGGACGTATAAGAGAATTTAAGTACCCTTTTCTGCACTTTTTTTAAAAAAATACAGTATTTAAATTGATTTAAACTGTGTATGAAGGAGTGTTGAAGGAATTTTTATCTGAAGTTATTCTGCTCTTCAGTAACTTGAACTAAAGCTAGTGTTGGCTGAATTTTGTTATTTGCTAGTAATTACAGGTGTGGGGGTAGCCACATTCTTTGATTTCCTGTCCTTGCATATTTAAACTGGTGCATGTGAAATAATTCCTGCTTTAAAACTTCAGCTTGGCCAGCTAAAAACTTGGTTATATTCAACTGGACGTATAAGAGAATTTAAGTACCTTTTTCTGCACTTTTTTTTTTAAAAAATACAGTATTTAAATTGATTTAAACTGTGTATGAAGGAGTGTTGAAGGAATTTTTATCTGAAGTTATTCTGCTCTTAGTGGCATTGAAACTGCCCGCCCCTCAGCCTGCCTCTGGGCCCATCTCATTTGCTCACTCAACTGAGTGCAGTGAGATCATATTCTGATTTCAGGCACTTCTACTGTGTACAAAGAGAGCATCTGGGAAATAGAAAAAAAAAAAAAAAATTAAGCTTATTTCCTGCCTTTCTTGTTAAGTGGTACAGACTATTTGTAGGCTTCTGAGAAGCCCTTCTGTGTTTGAGGGAAGCCTTCTAGCTTGTTTATTTCTTATAACTAGCCAGTTTTCTAGTTTCAGCACTCAAATCTGTTTCTTTGATCTCAGCACTTGTTCAGAAAAAAAAAAAAAAAAAAAAAATTTCATCTGCTTTTACTGTACTTGTGTTTTTACCTACTTCTTTTTACTTTTGCATCATCTTAAAATACTCAATTGTATTTATTACTGCTTGGTGTAACTCATTCTAAGCCTTTTGGTTTAAACACTTGGGCTTCGGACCAGTTAGTTGTTTTGCACTGAGAGGGTTTGTGGTCTGCACTGTTGTGGCAGAACAGGTAGCTTACATCCTTCTAGGTTGAGAACTGCTGATTGAGGGCTCAGTGTCTGTTATTCTAAAAGTGTATTAATTCTGGTTTAAGCACTTGGGCTTTCAAGCCAGTTATTTTACATTAAGAGGGTTCGTGGTCTGCACTCTTGTGGGAGGAGAGGCTGGACTCTGCCCTTCTGAGCTGGGAATTTCTGGTTAAAGGCTTATAGTGCATGCATATCTGAACTGTTCCTTACTGAAGTTGGTGCGCCTTGTTTGCTGTGGCATAGACTGGATTCGGGCCTGCTGGATCTAGCTTTGTTTGTGTAACTTGAGCACTAATCCAGACATTCTCTAAAGTATTCAATGGTATTTATTACTGCTTGGTTGTAACTTGATTAAAGTGTAGCTATCATTCAAGTCTTTTGGATTAAGCACTTGGGCTTCAGAACAGTTGTTTTACATTAGGAAGGTTTGTGGCAAGCACTGTGGTGGCAGGACAGGTAGCTTTCATCCTTCTAAGTTGGGAACTGCTGATTGAGAGCCCAGTGTCCAAGTGTATTAGTTCTGGTTTAGGCACTTGGGCTTCAGGTCAGTTATTTTACATTAAGAAGGTTCGTGGTCTGCACTCTTGTGGGAGAAGAGGCTGGACTCTGCCCTTCTGAGCTGGGAATTTTCTGGTTAAAGGTTTATAGTGCCTGAATATTTGAACTGTATCTTACTGAAATTGGTTCACCTTGTTTGCTCTAGCATAGACTAGATCCAGGCCTACTGAATCTAGCTTTGTTTATATGCTTGTTGTTTGTTTGCTTGTTATTTCCCTGGAAGCTAATTCCACCTAATACGCAACTTCTCAGCGCTTCTGTGGATCACTAGTGATATCTGCATTGCTTACTGTACTTATTTCCTTGTTTCACTTGAAAGAAAGTTACTGTTTGTCGTTTTGCATTTAGTTACTTGTAACACATTGCACTCAAGTTACCTGGCACTTGCTCACTAAAGCAATTATATAAGTCAGCACTAAAAATTAAAAGCACTACACCCTCACTCCCCACTGGCCCTTGTTTTCAATTAAGGATTTCCCAATATTATTCTAGCATGTCCAAAGGTCAGTTGTCAATCTCCTCTCCGGTCCAGCTGGTGAATCTGGGAATCTTGAGGCAATGTTATAACTGCCTCATGTACACAGACAACCCTCTCCTCCTCCCACATAACACAAATACTTGCGAGAGATGCAGCTATTTAGCCAAACTGGAGGCTGAGCTCTCTCAACTCAGGACTGGCAAGACCAGACAGGAGGAGAAGGCAACTACACACACCACAAAACCAGCCTCACATAATGCTACCACTCCACTGAATCAAACACATAAACACACAAAGACATACTCGGAGGCTCTGAGTAAAAATTTACCTAAAGAGCAGAGGCCTCCAAACAACTGCTACCTCAAGACACCCCACAAGCAACACATAAACCACAAAAGCAGTGTGCAAAGCAGTCACAGCCCTTAAGGCCAAATACAACACCAAACATACTTGTCATAGGTGACTCCATAGTCAGACACACTGACGTCCCACTCACCAGGCTGAACAAGGAGAGGGTCACAGTAAGCTGCCTATCGGGCGCTAGAATCCGCCACATAACACAAGCACTCTGGTCACTCCATGGCAAGTACAAATATGACACAGTCATTGTCCATGCTGGTGTGAACGACCTGAGACGTACCTCCCTGGACTACATGAAAAGAGACATAGAGGAGCTCTCTGATTATGTAGCCCAGGCAGGTATGACCCTAACCCTGAGCAGTATCCTTCCTTTACCAAGAATGATGCCACAATATAGAGACAAGATGATCAGCTTTAACAATTGGCTTAATGTCTGGTGTCATTCAAAGGGGATCCAGTGTCTGTCTGCCTGGGATGACATGCTTGACAAGCCACGCTGCGCAAGGGACAGCTTGTACCTGTCACCCTGGGATTCTGGATATTGGCTAAGGCTCTTGCCACCCCATAGTGCCTTTTTAGGCAAGGCTCAAATTCTAAACCTACCACCCTAGAAAACAAAAATGGGAAGAAACTGAGGGTAATGCTGCTCAATGCCAGAAGTCTAAATCTCAAAATGCACGCACTCGAGGCCCTTCTCAGTATGGAGAACATCGATGTCTGTGCTGTAACTGAAACCTGGTTCAAGGCTCCTGAGAGCACCCTGGCACTATTAGGTTTTACCTCATATCATGCGTTCGGCCCCAAAACCCGGACCACACCACAAAAGGAGGGTGTATCCATATTCATAAAGGATACTCACACCTCCAGGTTGGTGGTAACGCAAGCCCGGAAACCATCCAGGTGCAACTAACCATAGGCAAAACTGCTCTACAAATTGTAGCATGCTACAGGCCACCCTCTCAAACTCAGGAACCCCACACAGCCTTCCTGAAGACACTGGAGGGTATAAATGTATCTCAAACACCATCATATTGGGTGACTTCAACTACCCGAATATAGACTGGGAACATTACTCAAGCCCTAACTTTCTAGCCCAACGGTTCCTGGAGTTCATAAATTCAAATGCCATGGAACAGCTAGTCACTGTTCCCACGAGGAGAAAATATACTAGATCTCATTGTCAAAAA